>NC_134458.1:114366570-114669070 GCF_047948215.1 Lycorma delicatula
CGCAATAAAAATACAAAACAATTATGAAACTTTTTCATCTACCATTTAAATATTTGTGTAATTAAAATTGTTGGATGGTAGGTGAAAATTATTAAATTCTATTTTCAATATTGTGCCATATTAACGTCGAAAACAACTGTAAAAAAAAAAAAATACCACATTGTATTTTGCTACTGTATTTCACTTTTTAAATTACTTTTTCCATTATGTAGAATTTCTTTTGCGATAAAATCAAATGTTTAGATATAAAGTTTTATTAGAAAAATGTTTTTTTATTAATAAATAGCGTTAAAATTGATTTTACCTGTTATCTGAATCAAACCATATTATTTTGTGTTGAGATGTTTTTTTAATAAAACATTCATCGTTATGAACGTTAAAACATAGTTACAAAATGCTCATTTTACCTAAAATATATTCCCATCTAATATATTATGTTATTATTTTTGAGACTCTTTCAAAAAATTTATAAAAAGTTTCATTTTTATCATTTTTAAATTATTGTATATGTAATATGTACAAAATTAATGCAGTTCAGTTTTTATAATATACCATCCGTTTTTATATTAAGAATAGGTCAGATCGTTGTTTGATACCGTTAAAAATGTAAAGCATGTAAACCAATATTTAAAATATAAAAAAATTATAATTTATTCGCTTATTTATATTTATGAATAGCTGATTTTGTTAATAAAAAATATAAAGTATAAAACCCTCCGCGAATAAACCATACAAGAGAAATTTTTATGTGTAATGCAGCACATCACTTCATAGTAAGACAGAAGGCTTTTCAGAGTACTTTGTTATGCTTCCGCATCCGTTTTGAATAAAAATAAATAATCAGTCGGACAAAGAGATATTCTCACTAATTTATAATAAACTGGAAAAAATCATTTTTTTACTGGACTAATATTGATTTTATTAATAATGATAATTTAAAAACCCTGAACGTTCTGCATCTTCATTTAATGTTTACTGCTCAATGATTTTAAATTGACAATATTCCGTACTTATTTTATTTTTTATTATCTTTACTTTTTTCCATTGTTATTTATATTTCTTATATTTCGTACTTTTATTTACTTTTTTTACTTTTTTTTTCATAATTCCTATTTAATTGAAATCGAAGTAAAATTGTTTTTTTACAGGCTTCTCGAAAAAAAGTACAGTATTACTTTCGGTCGCATGTTTTGAGTGGGGAAGGGATGAAAATTTGAATTTTCTTTACCTTTTGAGGTATGAGGAATACGAAAATACCATTCACTTAAAATGGAGTTTTCATATATATATATATATATTTCCGTGGCTCGAAAATCTCAACAAAAAAAAATTACTATATATACTTCATTGAAATTTAGATATTATTTTGCTGTAGTAGTATATCTGAAGTTGTGCATGTGATAATTTGAAGAAAATCCGTTGAGTTCTAAGTTATGCTCAATTTAAGATCAACAAAATTTTGAGATTACCTTGACTGTGTTCTGGTGTTCAGTATTTAAGAACAGTATTTTTTTTTTTTTATTAAAAATTAAAGTAATTTTTTTTTTTTTTAATTTTAAGTACAAAAAATACTGTTCTTTTATATACATTTACAATTAAGTATTTATAACGTGTTCAATAGGAACAATGAATAGATGTGTTGAATGTGTATAATTTACTTGAAGGAGAGAAAGGCCAGCAGGAATTAACTTCTCCATTTTATTCTGGCTGCCAAACTGTAACTGCTGCCAAAGGATGATAATGAAAATAAATCTTAGTGCAAAAATACCATGCCTAACCGGAACTCAAACCCAGTAACTACGGATGAAAGACAGACTCTACCGATCCGCCACAGAGATCGGAAAATATATTTAAATATTAATTTTTTAATAAAATTTTGGATCATTGGAATTGTAAGGCCTAGTGAAAATTCACAAAATGAGATAATATTTTTTTCATTATTCTGCATTTACTTTATATAAATTGAACCTCCCGGGGCTAACGGAGAAAATAATATGATCTAATACAGTATAAAATTGATTTAACTTTCTCTCTATTCGGTGGTCGGTAAGGTATTAACTTTACAAAAACAAGTTGTGCATACTAAAATGTTTTTCCCATATTATAATGATCTTTCCTAGTAAAGTTTTACTGTTAACTACTAGAATCAAACTTTAGAATTTACCTTAGTAAAGGTTGTTGTAATTGTTATTGTTGTTGTTTAAACTTCAACTCAAACAAAAAGGTACTGTACAGTTTTACTTCTACTATTTGTAGTTATTCGTACTTTGTTCATAAACCACAGGCACTGAAATAGTAAATGTAGTAAATCAACGTAAAAAGATACTTCACATTATACTGTAGATAGAGAATAGTGTTAACTCGTTAGTGACGTGTAGTAATTACAACACAATTTTGATAAATTACACTTCGAAGAGTTTTTTTTTTTTACCAACAATTAAGAAGAAAATTTTGTTTTACTTTACTGCTTAAATTTTACATAAGAAGTACTTATGTACGTAAAAATTATTAGTTATTTAATTATTATTATATATTTAGTTAATTATTAGTTATTTTATTTCACAAAAAAAATATTTTCGCGTATTCGCGGTTTGATAAGGATATTAAGAGACTAACAAACGTAAAAATGTCTTATAAGTACAATTTATTACTCTAAAAATATATAAAATAAATAATAATAACAATAAATACAGTGAATTTTGGTTAATATGACCACCAGTTATTCGGAACAGCCGTTTAATTGGGGTATTTTTGTTAAAAAAGAAACATATTGGTACAATTCATGTAAAATTACACAGGTTTAACGATCCAAAATGCCCCTTATAAAGCACAATAGTTCGTTCGTTTCTTTCTTTTGCTTCTAAAATACCACAATTTTATTAGTGATTTAAATCCCTTGACTGTTGTTGAATGTTGTATTGAGGGAGGTAACTTCTGTCACTGGTCTGCACAGTACTTAGTGCGTGGCGACACACACAACATGTAGTAGTTACGACGAAGCAAGTGTTTTCATTTTCTTCATTGCGAGTCCGTTATTCATTGTGTATGGTGCTGTTGTTATACTTTTTCCTTAATTATTTTTAATCACTTTTGCTTATCTTTTAACTTTCGTTAATCATTTATTTTTTTTAATAATTTTTATCTTTTTACTTTGAAGTGTTAGTTTAATTAAAAGTCGGTGTTTATAATTTATCCGATTATCGCGTAAAGATATGACATTGGCAGAATGCTTTGTTAGACAAGATAAAAAGTTATCCGTCAAACACTGATCAGCGTAAACTAGCAGAACTACTTGGAGCATCAAAAACTACAATTGCTCGGATTTTACAGCAAGAAGAAACTTTTTGCAGTGAATGGTCTAACGTGAAGGAGAAAGAAACTTCTCAAAAATGAAAACGTGAAAGAAAGGACCCACTCGTTGAGAAAGCTTTAAATGAGTGGTTTTCTACCGTTATTAGTCGAGGAGTAAGTGTCAGTGATCCTACGCTAAAAAAAAAGCAGAAGAACTTGCAAAAAAATTGGGACACTCATTTCAAAGCAACAGGTGGTTGGTTGTCGCGTTGAAAATGGAGACGTGAAAAATATATAAAAAAGCTCACGGTGAAAAGGCAGGCGCTGATACTGACAGTGCCGAATCATGGAAGAGTTCTAAACTTCCCGAAATAATGAAGAAATCTTCACCCGATGTCATATAACGCAAACGAAACGGACCTGTTTTATCGCGTTACGCCGGATGGGTCTCTGTTACAAACACATCGCATTATCTGGCTCAATAAAACCAACGGATCGAATTACTGTCCTCTATTGCACGAATATGTCTGGGAGTGACAAATGAAATCCTCTTTTTTTTGGTAAAGCAGGTAAACCACGATGTTTGATGTTTTAAGTGGGTTAGAATTGAGAGTTTACTCGGGTACTACTACTGTAATAAAAAAGCTTTGATGACGAGTCTAATTTTTCGTGATTAGCTGAGTGCTTGGGACAACGAGTTACAGAAAAATCAAGAAAGATTTGCCTGTTTATTGATAACTGTGCTGCTCATCCTAATGTAGATTTACCAGACATTCAAATTGAGTTTCTGCCACCGAATACAACGAGTTTAATTCAACCGCTTGACATGGTAATAATAAAAAATTTTTAATTTATTTACCGAAGTAAACTAATAAATTACATTTTACAAGAAACTGGAAAAACTATGTTGACTTCTTCGGCTACGGCTAAAGATTTTAATGCACGTGTAAATTTGTTCCAGGCAATTCAGTTCGTAGCCGATAGCTGGGGTAGGTTAAATTAGCACTATCATAAATTGCTTTGCCAAAAGTGATTTAAAAGTCAATGCCGACGATGATACTGAAACAATCGATGCTGATGACAATGATTACGTTTTTTTTTTTGCAGCACCAGGATCAGAATTTTGAAGAGTTTTCAAATATAGACAAAAAGATACAATACTATGATGAGAATTAAACCGGTGATGAAGAAATAATTAATAACATTACTTGTAATCAACAACTGGTCGAGATTGAAGAAGGCGAACCCGATGTCAAACGCGTATCTACACAAGATGCAAAAAAATTCATTGACGGACTTTAGCAGTATTTATACAAGGCAGTGATAGAAGAACTACGAGTCTGTACGAAATATGTAGAACGCCAAGCATTAAAAGGGAGACAACAACGCAAAATAAAAGATTTTTTTTCGAAATGTTTAAAAAAGTAAAGAGACATTAAGTATTTATTTTATTTTACTGATCATAAATAGCAATCATTATTGTATTTTGTACTTCTGTTTTGTTTATCAATCCTTTTGTTTTTTAATTATATATGATTGCAAAAACTATTCAGTAATGCACTGTCCCAGAACAGTAGTTTTTTTTTAATGTAATAGTCTTGTTTTTATATGTAGCTATATAATGGAAAAGGATAGAAGATAATGTATTTTATTAGATACGTGTTGTACGGTAGAGTATTTAAATGTTTATTATGTTGTAATTTATAATAGTGTTCATGTAACCTTAATACTAGAAATAGAATTCAGAATAGTAAATTGCTAATTCGAGTTTAATAATTAGAATATATCCTTTTACCGTATTTGTACATAACTCCTCATTTTTCGTTAATATCGCTTAATAGGGTCATTTAGACCCGGTCCCGAAGTGGTCTGATTATCCGGAATCTATTGTATATATACATACATATATATCATACAAAATTGTAATGCTAATAAAAAACAAAATTGATTTCGTGACAATTAAATTATAAATACCAAAATGCAGTCCAGTTTAATAAAGACGTTATAATGGCTGACAGAAAATAATACTGCGTTAACAAAAAGATAATAAAAAAATCTAAATTTATACAATTCACTTTATACAATTATTATTCACTTTTATTGTTTACAAAAGAACTAGCTTACACTTTATGATTGAATAGAATACTGTCACTTTCACTCCTAATTATTAATAACTCACCAAACGGCTTATTGTTTTCAACCACTACCCGAAATGGAATACTCTTGACGCACTCTTCAGTCGTTACCATAAGTTTAACTGTTATCGCTGTTATCACACACTGCGCCGAACACGGCCTTGCAAATCTACTCACTCTGTCCGCTGATTCCCGGCCGTATTTATACCACCTGATCTGCAGTACCAGTACCCGACCTGACCTTTTGATTGTTCAAGCGCAGTAATTTTCATTGCCCTCACTTTCTACGCTTTTCTCAAAGTCCTTTTTCCAGTCCGGTAATCCTTCTGGTAAAACAGGAGCTTTTGAACGTGCCATTTTCTGTACTACAAAGAACAAATTGTTAGATAGACCCGTTCTTTAATTAAAAATGCCCTTTTAGTTCCTTCTAGATTTTTCTTTCTTTATTTTCTCTCTTTCTTTTTTTAGTTGGAAAAACCCGTTACATTGGTCTCATTATTGTATATATATATTTTACAAGTCGTTATGGCTGTATTGTTATTTTTTTCTTTTGTTGGTAAATATTACATAGAGCTGGTAAAATTGATATTACTCATATCATTATGATCTTTAGAAAGAATCACCCTTGATAAGTCTCGTAAAATAAATTAAAATAACCGAGTGCCCTAATTCAACAAAGGGTGCAGTTAATTAGTAACCTAGAAAAACTGTAACCAAATCGATAGCAGGAAAATTAAAAAATGGTTGGTTCTCTTTGTGTTTTGAAAGGAATGATAAATGTAGTAATCTAAAAAAACATTTAAAAGTGGTTATAATAAGTAAAGATTTAGAAAAAGATTTAAGATAATAAATAAAAGATTTCCACCTTAAGGTTAAGAAAAACTTCAGATTTACTCAGTACGATAATGGTTGCATGTGAGAAAGAGTTTCACATGTTTAGCATGTAATAAGCCTTATCTTCTTGCAATTCCAGCAACATTTTAGTCATTCCTTGCCGTAATCGTTGGTCATATCAAAAATTGTTTCAGACAAAGGTTTTTAGGAAATATTTAGAGAACTAACGACCACTTTAAACCGATTCGATACTGTGCCTATTAAGGGAGGTATGATTATTTTTTGTCTTCAAAACCCCATTTTTCCAATCCCTGGACCAATGGTTGGTGATATCCAAAACTTTTACTTACATAAGTTTTAGGCCCTTATCCAAAAAATAGTAAGAACCTTAAATAAATTTGATATTTTACTTAATAAGAAAGTTATAGCGATATTTTTTTTTTCGAAAACAATTCTACCACCATGGTCCGATTTTGTCTATTAACGAACTCGGCGGAGATTTTGGGTGGGTATATTTTATGTATCAATTTGAAAGTGATTGGCGAAAAATTACGGCAGTTATCGTGTCTACAAGAAAGTGAAAAATATATATATAAACTTTTGAACTGACGGTGGTTTTGGGATCTGCGTGATGTGAAAGCGAAGATATGTCGAAATTTTCCGGAAGTCGAATCATGGTACCCATTACAATAGGTAGCTTTCTAATTAAATCTACCTAATTTACAAAATATCTTTACTTTGCTTCAACACCTTTTCAAGTCTCCACTCAACTGTGCTCACTATATCAAAATACGTTTTGAGAATTTATAGAATATTAATTCGTCTACCAAAAGAAAGGTGCCACTGTAATTATCCTATTATGGATAATAATGTGGAAATTGAAGCTGGTAACATTTAGCTGGCGCTTAAGTTATAATAAAAAAAATAATACTTTTATTAAATAAATTTAATTTTTGTAGTTAACTTTTAAAAAAGTATCCGTCTAAATTTTATTAATTCTTACAAGATATTGCTTTTTACGGTTGACATGGTACTATTTAGAAGTTATATTTTTGTAAATTCACAATACGAAGAAGATTAAATTTATCATCGAAGACATCTAAAATAAGAGGAATCTCTCTGAGGTTATACTAAATAATAATAAAATTATTCCTGAAATTTTAAACCTAACCAACCGCGAAAAATAACTCAAGATCGGTAGAAGCTTACTAAGGAAAATTGATGGTCTAAAGGTAACAGAGGAAGGATACAAACTGAAATGTAACAAGGAGATTTACCAAAATCCAAAAGACCTAAAAACAGCGATAAGGAAAAGAGTATTTTATGTCGGGGTGGATCCAAACAGATTAAATAAATAAATAAATCTTTGACAAGCTGTGGGGAACATTAAAGGAAATCTAATCATCTGAAGCAGATGGAAGAGGGCCTCCAAAGGATAGGCTTGAAAGAAGAGGACTGTTGCGATAGAGATCACCTTCGAAGAATAATTTAAAATATAATAATCCTTTTTTGTAAATATAAAATACAAAAAATATAAGACAGGAAGAAAATGGAGAGATGAACAAATTCATCTTCTTGAAAAAATGAGAAACAAATGGAAGAAGAGAAAAGAAGCTGAAAAGAAATGATACTTTTGTTGTCCTAAGTTGGCCTTTTTGCATTAAAAAAAATACAATACAAAGTATAATTTTAAAAAATAATATCAAAGTAGGAAATGTCAAAGATGAAAATATGTGGTATATTCATATAAAAATTTTCATAAAAATTAAATAAAAAAAAGCACAAGTATTTTGTACTACATCTAATCTAGTCTCATAATTTATTCCATAATTAAATGTTAATTAGTACATGTTCTGTTAAATTAATTTGATTTTCTCTCGTTTAATTAGCTTTCGTATTAAATTATTTAATTAATATATTACATTATTCACGATGAATAAGGTATTATTTATTGTGGAGTATAAAGCACAATTCTATTTTTACTCGTTTTTGTTATCTGTTTTATTACAATATTGTGCAGTATCTATTCACTATAATATTGCACCGCTTCTTGTTAAATCTATTTATTCTTAACATTTGGTACTTAGTATAATGTAAAATTAATTGTTATTAATAATATTCTTATTTTGTATATTTATATTTACTTTTGTATGTCAACGGTTTTCTGAATTTTAATTTTCTGTACAGTTTTAAATTAAAAATAAATGTTTCTGATAATTCTTAGTCGTTATATATAATTGTAAACTTTTGTTATATATTTCCAGATTACATTTAAATACGGGAAAGGTATTATTTGATTAATAAATATTTCTTAAAAGATTAACTAATTGAACAATGATTCATAAAAAAACACTTAAGAATTATTTTAAATACGCTAATTACGTATTTGACCGTTTTGCGAATTATCTAGAAATTACGTTTTTTCTTACAATTAGTCTTTTGTATCCGAGACAGATGTGCTAGGCTTGAATGCTTAGTAAAAAGTAAAAAAATGAAGTATCTAACGCGTAACTGATTATGCAGACTGGAAGTAGCGGGTGACTATAGGAGTAGGTCGCGTAAGAAGTGACCTCATTTTCAGTCTTTAACCTTTCTTTTTCTGTTTAGTCTTCGGAACTACTGTAACATATTACTTCAAAGGTTGAGTGAGAATGATATGTATGAATATAAATGAAGTATAGTCTTGTACAGTCTCAGGTCGACTGTTCCTAAGAAGTGTGGTTAATTGAAACCCAACCACCAAAGAACAACGGTATCCACGATCTAGTATTCAAATCCGTATAAAACTAGCTAGCTGCCTTTACTAGGATTCGAACTTTAAAATTCTCGACTACGAGTTCAGCTGATTTACGATGACGAGTTCACCACTAGACCAACCCGGTGGGTTTCATTTTCAGTCTGTCAGTAGATGTTGCTTTACGATAGCACTCCCCAACTACCACTCTTCACCCATCACTCGTCCACGACGCTAAGAAATATAACAGCACACTTTGAAACAGAAAAATTTATAAAAAATTATTGCTCTTAATAGTAAGGACGTTCTGTAAAATTTTATAAAAATCGAAAATCATCAAATTAAGCTTTTTAAATTTGTCAAATTTTTTTCTGCTCAAAACTTCTAAATATCAGTTTTAATTTTTTTTTTAATCTGACGAATAAAAATCTGGCTATTTAAAGATACAAAAAAACAGATGTACCAAACTGTATACATTGAAAACAAGACCTCGCTTGGTTCTATAAACTGGTAGGATCAAATTAATTTGAATTTCAATGTTTAAGTTTTTCCCAAGAATATGATGAAGTTTCTGTTAGGAAAATCTTAATTCATTCTCACAATTAGTTGGCGTAAAGTATTCAACTTAAGTTGAATACTTTACGTCAACTAATAAACTTTTGAAACCGATCCTCGTTAGTGATAAAAGCACTTAGAATTATTATATACAATTGATTTTCCATTATTATTTGTAACGATTCTTAAATGGTCATTTCTATTCGCCAGCTTAAAAAAAAAATTTGAAACTAATATCTAGATAAAGTTTTGAGCAGAAATAAAAGCTTTGTTTGTTTATTAAGACTAAAAAAAAGTATTTGTTTTATTACACATCGAAGTTACGTACGTGTACCAAATTTCAATAATTTTCATACGATAGTTCATGAGAAATGAAAATTTTCAACTAAATGCATGAATTTAGCGTAGGGGTAGCGCGTGGGGGCATGGGGGTGAGTCATATCAAAATGACGACACTGTAGCATTGTATTGTCATCGAAGTTACATACGTGAATCAAATTTCATTGATTTTCATACGATAGTTCATGAAAAATAAACATTTCCAGCAACATGCATGAATTTAGCGTAGAGGTAGCGCGTTTCATATCCAAATTCTACAGCGTAGTATTGTATTGTCATAGAAGTTATATACTTGTACCAAATTTCATTGATTTTCATACGATAGATCAAAAGATATAACAGTTGCAAGATTTGATTATAACTGAAGCAAGTTAAATAAAAGCTTATAAAAAAATTTACACGAAAGTGAAAAATTATTATGTATTTAGTAGTAAACAAGGGAATTCTTTTAACAATTTTTTTTGCCTCTTCACACGATTTTAGATTTAAAATTAGTCAAAATAAGGATATTTTAGATTATTTTTCTTCCATTTTTTTAATTATGTTTTCACCAGTGAAGTAATATAGCATTCATAATATAAACGTAATTTGGAAGTAAATTAAGATTCCCTCATATTTTTTACTGTTGCTGTTGAAGCAAATAATTCAGCTTCAAACTCACCAAAATCGGTGTAAAGCATGTAGTGTAGTTCAATATATATAGTGAAAATAAACTGTGATTTTCAGTCATTTAAATTCTTAATTTACGAATTATATTTATATTTTATGTTTTTTCTTAAATTATTTACACATTCATTGTACTCATGTGATAAAAATGTTTGATTATAATTCTTTTTTATCATTTTTTTTTTTAGTCTGCAGTTTTGTGGTACATAAACGGTGCCATGAATTTGTCTCATTTACCTGCCCGGGAGCAGATAAAGGACCAGATTCTGACGTAAGTATTTATTTGAGCTATTATTATTTTTTTAAAGTACTCATTTATATTGTAATAATTAATTAACACTTTTTTTAAAAATTCTGTAATAATTCAATTCTGAATGATATTTTGAATTCGAAAAGTAATTTGTTGGTCTAAGAAGTTGTTTATTGTACTGCGAGTATTACATAAAGTAGGGAAGTACGTACATTTATTAATCACTAAAATTTTGAATTGAAAGCAGAAAACTGTTAACTATTATTTTTTTTTGTTTCTATTCATTATAATTTTATAAATAATAATTAATTAATAAATAATTTATGTTTTAATGATGTTGAAAAATAAAACTGCTGATATAATAAAGTAGGAATAATTTAGATTGGCCGATGGACGTAACAGATAAAAACTAAATTTTTTTTAGAATACTTCTACTGTTAAACAGTGATATATATATATATATATATCTCATATTGGAAACATCCACTGTCTAATAATATAAAATATATATATATATATATATATATATATCCATTGAACGAATGAGTGAACTTATGGTATGGTGCTTGTTTGCGATTTACTTATGGAGGAAATAATTGCGGTCACGACCGGCCGTTGTATATCATTTCGTATATACTATTATTTATTTTATCGTTTTCATATCGGTCAAGTTGTGATTTATGTAAGAATCTTTCAAATCTGAATAAAGAATTGTCATGATGGTCTTTTTTTAATAATTGAACATATTACATAACTTAGGAAATTTTATTTATAATTTTTACTTCTAACAGGCTGCAAACTCGGTTATAGTTTGGCATTTAATTTTTGTTTTGTGTTAAACTAATCATTGGTTTTTGGTTGAGGGTATCAACCTGAATGTCTCCGAGCGGTTTTTTTTATATACTCCTTTTGGTTCTTTTCCTTTTTTATTGAGAATTTTTTATGTAAATGATTTTTATGGTTATTTTAATTATTTATTTTTTGATTTTCTTGTTAATAATTAGCTAATATTTTTTTTTCTTTTTTGTTCAAGTTTCCTTTATTTGGGTTTCATTTATGGTTACCTTTCATTTATGGTTGTTTTTTTTAATTAACGTTAGTTAAAACAAACAATACTTTTTTCCATTCATCGAGGCATTTCTCTAAATATTATCTTATGGCATGTTTGTAGTAAATAAAATAAATTTAACGTGTGTTAATTTTATACATTAGACTAAATGACGTGGGAAAGTTAACAAATTTATGCTCAAATTACGCAAAAAAATTTCATCTACGTAACCGAAATTGACGTTGTCAATACCATAATTGACAAATAAACTGGAATACCATGATTGTAAAATTATAAAATATTATTTTTTTTTTTTATATTGATTAATTTTGGATAAGTTTGGCTGTGTGGGAAGAGATGTTTATTTTTTAATCTATTTCAGACCAGTTAAAATTATTATTAAAATAACAAGTGAACTGTATTAATATGCTTTATATTATTTCATAAACGGGTGGTATTTGAATTCAGTTATTACTCTAGTATTATCTTTGTGTGCCTGTGGCTTAATTAGTAATGAAATTATGAAGTGAAAAAATTAATGACCCTTGCCAGGAATTTCACGTAAATACTACCTGTTGCAGTAGTTGACTTATCGGTTACTGTATTACCCGGCCATGCAATTATGTTTCAACTTTTTTGAAAATTCATTTATAATAAAAAAATTCCCATTTTAAATATATTAATTTTTTATTTAGTATTGTTATTTTTAATAAAAAATAACCTTTTTTTCATCAATTCTTTTATGTATGTTCCTTTAATTCCGGCCAGCGCGATCCACTAGATGGCCATAACGTGTTTTGGATGAGGTATTTTTTTTTAATGGTTGTATTTTTCTATCAATCACGAATAAGATTTCTGTTAGTACCATATGTTTGGCCTGATTTGCTATTGTTTGTGGTTTTTACAAAATATATAATTTTACTTTAAATGAAGAATTGATAAATTTGATAATTTTTTTTTTAAATATTAGACAACTAATTAAGCAAAACGATTTTATAATTAATAAGAACATCAATTAAAAAACCTGATGTTACAGGCCGGTCCGCAGAAGGTTAATGAAAACTTTTAATGAATGTCATTTGGAACATCCACCAATACATCAAGCGTTCATTCGTGTTCATTTGTAACGTGTATACCGGCCAAACGATTACTAAGTACGTTGTAAAGAATGTATAATCAAGTGTTTGTAATAATGTGTTGAATTTCCTCCTGCTATAACAGCTTTGAAGTAAGCCTGTAAGTAAGTAATTAAGTACTGAAATAAATGCGTACATTATTATTTATCTATAAAATTTTTGCCATATTTTAAAATCGATTCAAAGTCATTCTCTTTTATCCTGGAAAAACGTAACCCTCAAAATGAAGTCCAATTTATGCCTAAGTATTACGCTTTATTTTTTGAAACAAGCTATGAATGCCAATGTTGTCCCTGTATGCTTAATGAATAGTAATTCAATTAAGAGGTTCAATTAGAATTATTATTAATTAAATAACATTATTCTTTATACCACACTGGATCTGTAGTATATATTCGTATAATACTTCTCTTTTATAAAATGATTTTAATTAGTTATGTGATCTAAATACTTTTTCCTTTAATATTTTGCTGAAAGGAACAGAAATTATAATCATTTTTGATACGGAATTTATCCGCGTATCATGTGTTCGAATCATGGTATATAACGGATAAAAGATAAAAACACATTTATGAACGCAACTTTAATTTTTTTTTTGTTAAATAGAGATTATTATTATGTTCTTTTGTTATTTCGATGATTGGTTTCACGAGATAAAGTTATCTTTTAATTAAAAAGTTATCTTTGGCAAAAGTTAATACAGAATAGAGATTGGAAATGATTTTTCTCTTTGTAATCAAATTCCAAAACATTCTAGTTCACGGTTAACTACACAGCTTGTTATTAAATGTATTTCTTTATTTCATTGTAATAATTTTACTATAAAGTAAAATTATTACAATGAAATAATGCATTGTATCATGTTTTTCAAATAATGTATAAAGTAAGTAGAGTTTATCGTTTTAATTCGTTGTAAGAGAAATAATGTGAGATGTTAAAATTAAACGAAATTGTTTAAGCTAATTTTATTAATTCAGGACAAAGAACATATAAACAAATGCAGTCGTTTCTTCATTAATGAATTAAATCTTTATTAAATTAAACGGTTTGTTAATTAATGCAATATAATTTCATTCTGTTTAATTAAATTAATCTGAAAGGCGTATTCAAACTGTTTTATTAAAACTGTTCTTCAGGATTTCAGTCCTTCCTTACTCACTATTTATATTTTCTCCTTAATTATTTGATTTCCTGTTTCAGCTGCGTATATTTAAATCGAAACTTGAATAATTTCTGAATTTACTTCTTGTCATCTGTTGAAAAATTGGATTATCGATATTATTAATCGGTAATTCTACTGGATTTAGGTTTATCTGTTTACCTAAATGTAGATTTATCATTTATTTTTAATTTGAGCATCAGTGATAGGTGTTTGAGCTAACGTCAATGTATCTAAAACGATCAACCAACTATAATTTCTATCGCTCGTTTGTATTTTCAAAACGTTCATGGTGATCAGGGATCAACGTTAATAAAAAAAATTAGTATTTAAATGTCTCTGTAATTATTCCTCCAAAATCATCGATTTATCCTCACACCCTTCTTAAACTTAACACATGTTCGTTAAAGTTATCCCACTGTAATTACCGAATAAATATGCAGGGAAAGCAGGTGATGGCAAACAATAACGCACTGATGGGATTGAGTTTGGTTACGCTTAGAATTGTACGTCTGGTTTTGTCTTTAGTTCTCACGTTTCTCTTAATTTACTCTAATAATTTATAGTCATTATATATTCTAATCGTTTTCTCTACTGCATTCCTCTACTTACTACACATCAACATATCTAAGGTTTCGGAGACTACATCCTTTGCAACCAAACATTACACTAGAAAAACTCTGACAAAAGTAACTATATTGTACATTTTTTTGGTTTTCTAAAGCGTCTCTTTAAAATATTTTGCTGAGTCTAATATAAGTAATATTCTCTCTCAAAATATTTTCGTACAGCTGTGTTATTACTAAAATGACTATCGTGGGAGAACCAGGTATATGTAAAATAACCTCGATTAATGCTATTTTCTAGTAATAAATAACTAAATAACAATTTTTTTTATCTTATTGTGTAGTTATATCATTAAAAAGAGAATTATGTGCATTTGAAATTAAATTAAGGCACCCTACCTGGAAGAAATTGACCATCTCGTCAACCTACCCTATCACTCTATATTTAGTTAAAAATTCATGTGATTTACTCCAGTTAAACTATGAAAATTTGATATCCGATTACATTTATTGAAATAACGTATATCAGAATAGCAGCGTTTGTCTTATGACAATAGGTTAAATTTTAATCTTTCATACAATTATTTATTTTATAACAACCTTTATCAGTTTTTAACTGATAATTACAAATTGATCTATTGTATAAATACTGTTGCACAAGTCGTATAATTGACTTGTGCCTTTGAAAAAATGTGAATAAAGTCTTTATGTTTTGTCTATGCATCTAAATAATTTAGATTGACAGACAAGACTCATGCGATCAAACATTTAAGTCCAGATAGGTTGTCTCAGCTTAACGAGATGGCCTATAAACGACGTACAACTTCTAATAACAAAACGGTATTTTTTTATTATAATATTTATTAGAAATATTTAAAGAAAAAGTTTAAAAATTAAGATTATTGTTACTGTCGCAGAATTTGAAGAGTATGCCTACATCTATTGTTTTACTTAGATTTTTTTATTTAACTGGACCGGCTTTGAAACAGAGGTTTCATTATCACCGATTAAATCACTTGTTGTAATTTGTTAATTTATGTACATTATTTAAATTATTTATTTTTAATAATAGATCACTGTAAAATTTTTAATTTGTTGTTTCATTCTATTTATCAATTCAGAAAATATGACTGCGTAACAAAATAATACTAAGAATGTGTCTGCAAATATTCCTCCAAAACCATCGATTAATTCTCATATCCTTCTTAAACTTAACACTTGTTTGTCAATGTTATCCTACTGCAATTGCCGCACGAGTATAGATGGAATACGGATGATGGAATATAATAATGTACTAAAGAGGTAGGGTATGGTTACGCTTAGAATTGTACGACTTGGTTTGTCGCCAGTTCTCGCGTTTCTCTTACTGCAGAATAATCTCTGATCATCTCATCTACTGCATACCTCTTCTTACTACATACCTAACATCAAAGGCAACTGTATTATTTACAACAAATCCTGACACTAGAATAACTTTGACAAAATATAACAATGTTGTAAATAATATGTTTTTTATTTCATGAAAACTTGAAGTAACGTAATGATGAAAAAAAGATGCGATTCTTTTTTTAATTAATTATGTTTTTTAAAATGTCAAACATCAATTCTAATTTTAATAGTTTGACTGATCATTTTAAATTAATGAAAGTTGCGTGCGGTTTTTTCGTCCTAAAAGTATAATTAATTTTATTTAAATTAGGAAAACACTGTCATTTCATTACTATTCATCAAAAAGTATTAATTTTATAAATCGATATAACTAATTTCTCTTCCAGATCATAAAGAAGAATTAGACTATATATCAACAACAACAACAGAATGTCAGAATGGATTGTTATGTGGTTATAGTGGTTTACAAAAGTTATTCGTTTACTTAAATAACTGGAAATTCTGTTTTAATCATTTGGTATGGGAATAATTCGTTTTAAATGCCGTAATTTTGTTGTTTAAAATATTTACAATTTTATTTTAATACTGTACTAATTTTAATATCTAAATTCCTTATGAAATTCTTGACTTCATTATAATTTTTTTTTTGTGAACAGTATTATTTTTAATTTTTTTCATACAACAGTCATAAAATTATTAATTTTTTTTCAGAATTGAATTATTAATAACATTTAGCTATCTCGTAGCTGAATGGTCAGTAGCTATTTAGGTCGAAAGCTGGTATAGATTATACGATGAACAAAATATTTTATTTTAATTAAAATTTTAGAAATAGATTAAATTTCGGAGTATATTATGATAAGCATTTTCTTTAAAGAATGAAGGTTAAAAAAATAAAAATTCGAGTACAGATGTCATCAATAACTGATTTCAGATTTAACAACCGTCTTAAAAATCATGAATAATATGATTAATAAAAATTTGACATTTGAAAGCTATAAAGATTATTATTTTTTGATTTAAAGTGATTTTAATTTAACTTTATTACAATTTTAATTTGAATTACCTTAGTTTGGACTGATGATCATAGCTGTTGATGTCCGCTCTTTCGTAACAAAAAACCTACATTACATTTTAATATCATTAAAGTTTAAAATCAGGGATTTATATTTATTAATAACTAATTTAAAAAAATAATTCTCTTTGTGCCACTTTTTCTCTCGAAATAGATATCATTTAACGCAAATAATAGTTATTAGTTGTTCGGTAATTAATGTATTTGTCCTTTATTTTCTGAAATACCAAATGCTAAACATTTTGTCGTCGCTTTTTATTTAACTCTTCTAATTCTAGTTTCAAATCAAGGTAAAAATATTTTCAGAGGTCAATATAAAGCAGCTAATCAATAGATATGGTAATGCAAAATATGATATTTTTCATAGAGGTCCGAATTTTCTAAGTTTTCTTAGTTATTTTTAAACCGATATCAGGAAAGAAAGAGAGGTTCTTAGTTTGATTAGTACGGGTTTTTTATGTTTAGTTTATTGATTTTTACGGGTTTTTAATTACGACATATACACCGATTTAGGTATATATATATATATATATACACATCATTTTTTATACAAAAACCTATTTTAATGATCATGCGGTTATTTTTTCCAGTTTACATCAGTAAACAATTTTTTAAATGAGCAATTACATGGTCTATCAATCATGAATCAGACGAATCGATGGCGAAAAATCAAGGCGAATCGATGCCATGTCATCGATTCCCCTTGATACAGTGTCGTTAGAAAACGGATTTTGTTTTTCAATTTTTTTGCTTCTTCCACGCCTATTAAAACAATGACCATATCAATTGAAGCTGAAAACTTGGGATTTTCTCCAATTGTATAGGGTTTGGACATCTTGTTAATGCTACGAGATAATATGGTTCAAGTGTACTTTTATCAGTATGGCTTGATTTACAGATAGAAGCTTGTTGTTGAATTATCAAAGTGTGTAATTTTCTTTCGAAAATTTGCGAAAGTTTGATTCTATGATCTGGATGATTAGTTTCCAAGTATTGAATTAATTTTGATGGCTTTATGCTTTCAATGGAGAGAATTTGAAAGCAAACAACACACTGTGGCTTGTCATCCAGTGTGGTAAAACCGTAATTTAAATAACTGTCATTGTACAGGTAGTTTTTTTACCAGTTAATTTACTGGTTGTAGATGGATCACTTCTTTTTTGCACAAATTTATACATTTTGCATAACAATGTTATTGAAAAAAAAACCGATTAAACCGTTTTAATTTAACTTTTAGTCTTAACTAGGTTTCATTGGGTTTGTGTTAGGGGGTCGCGAAATATTTTATTTATGCTTTTTTTACTTTTAGGGGGTCGTGGAGCCAAAAAAGTTGAGAATCACTGCTCTAGAGAATAGCTATATCAGTTTAACACACGTCACTTCGCTTGCATCTGTTACGATACATTGTACCTTTTTCTAAAAAGTTCAAATTTTATTTTAAAGAATATGAAGACGATAGTTGTCGAAATCATCATGTGTTTACGTAATGAGGTATTGATGCGTCTATTCATAATGTTGTCACAAATTATAACGCCACAATTTTGTAGACCGCATTACTGTTTGCTACTAAGTACACATACTTACTTATACTATAATATTTATATAGTTAATAATTATTCATTAATAAATTGTAATCACTATCAGTTAAAACATAAGTTTAATAAGTTAAATGGTTTTAAGTAAAACTTTAATAATATACTCATGTATATAAGTGCATAATGCTACGTAAGCATTTATTATCTTCTCGAAAAAAATTACTGTGTTTTAGTAACGATCTCGCTAAGCGTATAACTTATTGCTTTGGCCTATTGCAAGCCACTACGGTTGTTTACAACCACTATTAACTTAAACTGAAATGTATTAGTCAGCTTGGGATTACGTATGAATTAAGAGTTCGTGTGTAGCACGCTGTATATAATTAATTCTTACTTCGTTTGTGTGTGCGTTAGTGTGGGTGTGTGTTCGTGCAGCGCTCACGCTGCACGAACACACACCCGCCCACAGTTGTGTACATTTTTTGTTACTTTTTTTATAATTTATAATTAAAAAAAGAATTTGGTTTTAAAAATGTTGTAAAATTTGATCGTTATCTTCTGTTTTTATGTCTAACTTATGCACGATATTAAAATTCGTTGTGAGCGTTTTTTTTTTTTTTTTACATTTACCGTATTTTTTAATTAAGTTTTATGAACTTTATATTAATATATATCTTTTTATTTTTTTTACTTGTTATTATTTTAAATAATAGCGTGGAAAGTTTTATGTTCTAAATATCGTTGCTTGATTTAATTAAGTTAAAACACACACACACACACACACACACACAAACATACACGAGTAATTCGTCCTTTGGAAAGATAAGAATGGGAATTCTACGTAATAAAAAATGTAGAAAAATTGAATTCGAAAATTGGATCAGAACTAGCTATAAACAAAAGGGTCATTGAATTTTATATAGAAGTATACACAGTTCTGGAGCTTAGCTTCAATAAATTTTATGTTAGCTTTTTTATTTATGTTGTTGACCTTTAATTTGGCCTTTCAATACAATTTACTTTGTTTCAGTTTTAAAATGTTGATTTTCAGTTCATTTCCTCGGTTTTTAGAATGAGATAAGTTTCTCTATAGTTGTGTATAAATGGAGTCCTGTCTTTTGTTATTCGATGTGGAATCTGGCCCTAAAAACTGAGTTTCGTATTTCTCAGTCATTTAACTTGTAAATTGCTCCTCTCATTTTTTAAATTTAAATTCATGTTTTTAATCATATTTTTACATGTTTATTCAGTATTTTTAGACTTAATTACAGTTTAAATCAAATGGTGATTCAAAATCTCGTGTTAGAGAATTTTAAATTTAATGAACTCACATTTTGTTGCACTGCATAAAATAGTATTATTGATAGATCGCAGAAGGAGAAATAAATTTAATTTAGTTTCAAATCATCAAAATGAAACGTCCCATTCTGTGGATATGGAAGATTCAGATTGTTTATGAATGGAAATGATTTTTCCTTCTGAATAGAGAGAATCTTTCTATGAAGAAGTACATTAATTTAACACAGATTCGTTTTTTGTTCTGGTTTTTACGTATAATGGATTGATTCCTTGTAACCTATTTTTTGGCTATACTTCATTAGCGATTTTATTTTCTCTAAATATTGTTATAAATAGACATTCTAAAAATAAATCTGATAAATTGGTAAAAATTTGTAAACATTTTCTATGTTAAGTACTGTTTACCTTTCTTAACTTCATTCTTTTATCACATGTTAAGCGTCTCGGAACCACTCCATTGTCAAAACTCATTGTGCTGTTGCATTGTTACATTAGACAAACGGGAAGAAAATTAAAATTAAGATATAATGAATACGTGAGATTTAAAAAAAAATCAAAAACAAGATTCTAATTATGCAACGCATTTAATAAAAGGAGGACGTACTCCAACGAAAACGGAAGAATCATAATGATATTAATTCACAAATATGTTAAAGGAAGAAGAATGAACATTTCAAAAAAATCTAGAAATCTTTAAATTAAAAAGGAACAATAAAACACCATAAATGACCTCATTAACATTCAAGTGGACCTCCTTTTCAAGAACCTCAATTTATTGAAAATAGGAAATAGATTAATAAAATGAAAAGATAAGTATAACCATTAATACAAAATAAACAAGAAGAAGGCCAGATAAGGCATGACGTCAAATGTAGGGAATGCCACTCCCACTGTAGTCAGTGTCATTATAAAGAATAACAAAATTTAGAAGTACCAGTACAATGGATCTGGCAGTGGATTGATTCCGAAACGCGTCAATATATGATAAAAGAATGAAGCGAAGAAAGGTAAACTGTACTCAACATCGAAACTATAATGATCTTAGCAGAAATGGTAATAGTAATTATTACTTTAATAACAACAATTTGTATACATGTTTATCTTTCGGTGTAAGCGCACACTAAAAAGGATTTTTTTAAATTCCGAACTTAAAGCGTTAAATGAAATAACAACGAAATTTACTTCTTTTTTTTTTTTTATTTCTCAGTAACAAATGAAGAAACAACTTCATTTTTGGTGTGTATAATTTTCATGTAAATATGTTAAAATTAATTTATAGATTTTTCGAAATTCTACCTTGAAAGGGGTTAAGGGTAAAAAAATGTTGAAGTATGATTGTAAATTTTCCCAATTTCCGAATATACTAAACGAGATATTCACTTGCGGGATTAAGACTTTAAATAATATTCAGATAAATATGTAAAAACCATTTTTGGGTCTTTTTGGATTTGGATTTTTAAGGGGTACATCAGTGTACGGTGCGGCGGCTCAACCAACAAACCCACTCTCCCACTGTTACTATATGTGCGACGTGATTGATCGCAACTGCCTGCGGTTACTTCATTAAAAGCTTAAGATAAAAAAATTTTAAAAACTTCCTATTGGTGATTGGGTAACGCTAAGAACAGGGTAAAATGCATTTTTACCCTTACAACGAACATTCAGCTATAAGTAATATTTTTAAGATGGAGGCAGGCTATTTTGAAACTCGCATTCTTCAGATCTCTCAAAGTTTTGGGTTCTGTACTGACCAAACTGTTGCTCTGAAGAAATTACAATACACTGATTTTTTTTTATAGATTGAACAGGCTTTAATTTTTATTTATAATTATACACTTCTCATAAGCATGAGTTTAATGAATTCATTAATGATTAAATTAGAGGGAAGAACCCCCTGTCTAAACAGGAAGGGCTCGCTTCGCTCGCCCTGACCTGCTACATATTCCCTGACCGCGACGGGAAACGCAAGTAACCATTTAGCGCGGGCGAAGCCTCGAGGGGGGATGCTAGCAGCCATATCTGAAATAAATAAGTTTGCCATTAAAAAATATTACGGGTGAAGTCGCATTGATATCGTGGGCAAAGCCGCGACGAGAACATTAGTATATATATATATATTTATTGTTTGTATGTGTGTGTGTTTTTGGGTGAGTGTGTGGGTGTTTTATTTAATATCGTCCAGCTCGTAAAGATTATAATTCACAAAAATCGAAGCTGATTTAATCTCTGCATGCATGCAGAATATTATCCATAGATGACAATAACCAAAAGTTGCCAATTCCGAGGTACTTTAAAAAAAAATGACCGAATTTTTACGTTTTGGTTTAGCATAAATATCTCTAAAAAACAAAATTATTTTTAAAAATTGGAATCGTAATGCGAAATTAGAGAAAATATAATATAACGTGGTGAGTAGATTCAGGTCTTCTTTGTTATTTTTATAAATGCGATAAATCTTGAATAAAGTTTGCCAGGAATAGAAAACTGATATGACGTATATCTAAAAATATTATTTTAAAATTATATTTATTTAAAATAAATAAGTTTAATTATTATTATTATTATTTATTATATATGATTATTATTATATATATATATATATTATTATTATTATTATTATTATTATTATTTATGAAATACAATAAAAATATAACAATTTTTATTAACTAATCGAAATACAATCATTTCAAACATGTTATTACAATTCAAGCATGTTACTATAATCTACTTGAAACATTTGCCATTTAGGTCAAATTAAACTTTTATTTAATATTAGATTTACGCAATATAAAATCGCTTAAATAAATGCAAAGGAGGTACATGTTATTTAAATAATAACCATAAATTTAACATAAAAACAGATATAAAATTATTTAAAATAGTAGATTACGGAATGAAAATCGATATGAAAATATATTTACGTAATAATATTATCCGTAAGGAAGGGAAATTAAGACCAGAAACAGGTAAACTCTTCTAATAATAATTTATTTAAGATGATATTTTAATGTTTACTTCATACAGCTAGACAGTTTTAGTAGTGGAATATAAATAATATATATAATTATATATAATTTTTGTAACATGCATAATTTAAGTAATATTAGTACGTAACACACTTGTTTACCTCGCCAGTTCAATTTAAAAGCAAGTACTGAGACTGGATTTATAATGTAAGTAGCAGTTTGACCTTGAAAATTAATTGGTTGTGATCATTATGAAATTATTGTTAAAATCGTATTATATGACGACAATATATCAGTCCGTACATTTTTTTTTTAACAAAACCAAATTATTTTTTTACGTTTTCTAACTTGTGTATTGTAATTTTTATCACAATATATTTACCGTGATAAAATCAGTTAGCCTAATCAGTTAGGTGTCTTAAGATCACTGCATTATTTAATTAACATTAATTATAACGGATATTATACATATGTATAAATATACGATATACATATGTATAAATTTTGTTGTTACTATATATAAAACATAAATAAATGTGAAGACAAAAAGAGAATAAACATTAAATTATTGTTAATATTCAGAGTGATTCAGGAGGAAAGGGAAATAATTTGGGAACTGATTCTACAGCTTGAAATAAGGAAAAACGTTCATCTTTCCGAAAATGCATTGTTGTCTAGTTACGGCTAGCAAAATATTTCGCCCGGGTTGAAAAGTGCAATGATATCAATATTGGAATTTTCAAAAATTCATTGTAAAATATTTGCTTTTTTTAGCTGTTTAGTACAATGAATTCAGACCTATGAAAAATTGAAATATTTTTAATTTAAAATACATTTTTCGTTAAAACTTGTTCTGTTTTGTTTTTAAGAATAAAAGTAGATTTATCTTTTGTCTTTCATAGGCTTTATTACATAGATTTTCTCAGAATTATATTTTCTACAAGTTTTGATAATAAAATTCACGCATTAATAGTTATTTTAACAAAGTTATCTTATGTCAAACCTAAAAAAACTGTTTACGTCACCGATGTTTTTCTGTTTTATGTAGGATATCATGAAAGCTACGAGAGATAGAGTTGGAAGACCTGTTTTATTCGATTTTTCTGATCAAAAAGCATAAGAAACTTACAATAAGAACAAAAAAATTAAGAAAAGTACAATAAGAAAACATAATGAAAAGAACAGAAGAAAGATAAGGGGGTAAACATAAGTTTACCCCTTATGTAACGTCTTAAAAATGTCAGTATGACCTCATTTCACCGGGGGAACTGAAATCCGGGCGAAATATTTTGGTAGCCGTAACTTGATAAAAAAGCATTTTCGGACAAGCTTTTGTATGGATTTGTTCTTATATCAAGTTCTTGAATCAGTTTCCAAATTATTTTCCTTTCCTCCTGAATTACTCTGAATATGATTTTTTTTAAGGTAATACATATATTTAAACTGAATCGGTATTCATGTGGATGGTAAACCGATTTCAGTACTTGTTTTCCTACTATATAATGATTAGGTAAATTTTGAAGTTTGATTAACAAAAGCTAATGTGATTTATTTTTATTATGAATGACTGTTCTTAAACATTTAGGGTTTAAAGAAAGTGAATTTTCTGATGCTGTTTGATCTTCCTAACGGTAATTTATTGCTATACGGCCACAAAATATGATTTAAATTAAATGTTGCCAATCAAAAATTAATATATTGGTTGATCATCCGTCAATAATGTTGTCATTTTAAAAAAGAGGATTAATTTTAAACTATATTACAGGACCCGTGCTGCTCCACAGCATCAGTAAATCAGAGGTAAAAAAATCTATCAATCACGGAGCTGTGAGTGATGAATCATCACTCACAGCTCCAAGATTGGTAGGTTAAAAATTCCAGATGGGAATCCAAGAAATGGATCTTTAGTGACATATTACATTCAAGTGATTTATTGTTTTTACGAAGTTCAGTTTTAAGTTTTCTGTACTTATCTGCCTTATGATTTACAAGGAAGTTGTATACAACTTCCTTTTCAGGGAACTTACAACTTTACAACTTTCCCTTATAAACGTTATAAGATTTAGTGCTATCACTTTCAGATGTTCACAAACGTCTCTCATACTGAATCATAGTCAAACACAAGTTTCATATTTTTGTGAGACTCATGAGAACTGCATGAGCTAAAGAGATTGATGGAATATTATTATTTCCTGCATGAAGAAGGATTGCTTTCAAACTATGATTTGAGGAGTCTATAAAAAAGACGCCATTCATCAGGATGATGCATACACCCCAAGCCTCTAGTATAGATTCCACATAATTACAGTAAACTAAATCCTCGTACTTGAAGAAGAAACGTTCAAATACACACTGCCTTTCAAGGAAAGCACTTATTTTAATATTGTGTTTTAAAAGATTCCATCCTTTCAGTCGTGATGCGAGAATTTTTGCTTGATTTTTGGATAGATTTAGATTACAAACAAGATCATTTAATTTTGACTGATTTAAGTGTGGTTCAGTATTTTTATTTTCTAATGTCGGGGTCTCTCCTTTGTTTAACATCTGATAAATCTGCCCACCCTTCAACATAGGTAGTTTCATCTTCGTTTAATACCTGTGTTTTTTTTTTTTTTTTTTGGTGGTACCGGAATTGGAAACCATGAACTGTTGGACACTGATCATATAGCAGAGGGAATATCAGGATATTTAACAGTATGTCTAGTCCCTGATATTTTCGGTATAAAAATATAAAAGTCTGTGAAGTGTCCTTCGTGTTTTATTACGGAATCGTGTTATTTCTTTTGATATAATTGCTTTGTTTTGTTAAATTACTTTTCTTCTTAACTGTTACTCTTTATCTTAAGAACATAGTGTCTAGTTTATTAAATGTAATCTGTAACGAGTCAACTTACAACACGAAATTTAATAATGTAATGTGTAAGCCATCTTCATAAAACTTTACGCAAACTTAATACGAACATTCATGTTAAATTATTGTGTAATGTTTACAATTAAATAATAACAATAAAACAACGAGTTAAATATTAAAATAAAACATTTTCTAATTATATAAACATTTGTACATTTATTTGATGAATCCGGTATCTCTACGGTTTAATGAATTTGCCGCTCAATATAACGAGAGGTAAGATTTGCACACTTCGGTTCTTTCCAAATTACTGGAGTTGCAATTATTATGTGACGAGATCCATTCAGCAATGTAACACACTAATTGTAGCAAATATAAGGAGTTCTGTCCTGATCACCTACTTTGTATCCAAAATATAGTTCATATGAGACTTTAATGTTACCTCAACACAAATGTAACAGAAACTATCTGGATGGTTAATCTACCTTTGTGACATTTTTATAAAGATTTCACTGCAGTTGACTAACAAAAACACATATTACAAAACTTTATACACATTAATGTAGTATATACACTGACTTTACAGGGAAAGTAAAATCATATAATTTGGTAGGAAAGGTAGCTGCACCACTAAATATTACTACCACGAGAGCTAGCACATGACAGATACAGCTGAAATTTTTCTTATAGCGTATGTAATATTTGAAGGCGGGTCAGTAGTGCGCTGTGGCATCCCCTCCCCACTACTCTTAACATCACTCAGCGACTTCTTCCCACACCAGCAGTCAAAGTAGTGTATTCAAAAATCACATCTGTTAATTTGCAATGATTTGCACCGTATCCATTTATAACGTTAATATTATAGTAACGAAATATGGTTTGGTAATTTGTTAGTACAAATAAAATTATTTATGCCTAATATTTTGTTCAAGATGTATATGAAGTAATTTATTTATTTCTACAAATTATTTTTTTTCAATTATGTTAAACTAAGGTTTTTCTATAAATAAACAGTAAAATGACGTAATACAAAAGTATATGAAATGAATTGTTTATTTAGTATAACTACAATGTTTTGATTGTCTTTAACGTGGCGTAGTTATTCACGAAAATTATTTTTAAATAGCACGTATGCATTATATTTTCTGCACCCAGTAGTATGTGTTCTGCATGCCGGGTTGTACAAGTTGGGTAGAGGAGGCAAGTAAGGGCATCTTGTATGGAGGACCCGTCTTTAGATTTTATATACACTGTAGTCAGCATATGCATTGTTTATTGTTTTGTTTATAGTATTGCATTCAGCACTGAGTTACTAAAACAAAATCATACACGCGGCGCAATGTGTGACGAAACCGTGTGACTATGGATGATATAATTACATTTAGAAAAAAAAAGTACTTTATGAATCATATGTATATCATTTATAATCGTTTTAATTATAGTGTAAATAGTAATAATACTTATTTGTCATGGCTACTTATCAACTGAAATAAATTATAGCTAATTTAGCAACTTAATTCCTGCCATATAAAATAAATAAATAGTATATTTTTCTTGCATCGTTAATACACATGTACTTGCAGGAAAACAGGAAGGCAATTACAAAAAACTGAGGCCGACAGGGAAATTCTGACTTCACATTCCGAATCAGCGCCAAAAAAAAAAACCCATAAGATTCAGCTAATATTGACCATATAACAAATCTTTTTTGACCAGTGTAATTAATAGAGAGATTGATATAATTATAATTTTATGAATTCGAATTAGAATCAACCGAATTTCTGGTCACAAATTGTTACTCTGCAGCGTAACAATTTCTGCAAAGATTGCGCGCTGTTCGAGAATCTCTCGTCTTATAGCAAACAGTATTCGTAATTCTATTGTTTCTATTTAATACGGATGACCGACAGTACATTTTCCCGTACCACGAATTTGAGAAAAATGTAAATTTAATTTAAAATTGGACAAAATTTATGAGTTTGTGTGTATACATACTACTATTTTACATAACCTATCTTTACTAAAAGAATGACGCATGCGCTATTTAGACTACGCTTTAACCAATCAGAAAATTTATATGTTTGCAACGAGTACAACTTAATCAGAATTTCTACTTCCTTTTACGAAGTAAAGAAAGTATTGTGATCGCGAAAGATGTCGGTTTTCAGACTTCAACGGAAATATCTATTTTGACCATAACTGAATCCATTTTGACTAGTTTCGGCATGACGTCAGTACGTATGTACGTACGTACATACATTGAGCTCATTGAGAGCTTTTGAACGATATATCATAAGTGGTACTTATTTTCATTAGTACGAGAGTTATAGCCAAATAAAATTTTAATTAAGTAAATATTTGATTCTTACAAGGGGAAGGCACATCGGTTCAAATCCGACTTCATCTCCTTTTTTTAAAGTTTTTATTTAATTTAAATATATTTATTAATTAATTAGCCTCTGAATATAAAAAAATTACGATATATAGTAATTCAATAATTTCAATAAAAAAAGGAAATATATGAAAAAATACCAGAAGTTATTAATGAAGTAAAATTTTGTGTACTTTTCATTTGATAAAAATGCGTATATGTAATTTAGTAGGAGTATAAGGAAGTCATGTGATGTCACATCAGCTTTTTTATATTTACAACGTGAATTGCATCATATCTATGATTTTGCGTGCTTAATATACTTTTTTTTTTTATTTAGTTCTTTTTATAATATATAAATTTAATGGGATAAATCAGTTAATGAACAGATTCAACAGGTTTTCTACGTTGATATCAAGATCAAAACTTTTGACGGATTAATAATAAAACGCTTTACTCTTATTATGAATAATAAAAAAATCTGTCAAACGCATTCATTTCATTTAATTAAACATCGTTCAAATGTCAGTTATATGCGATTGATGTCTAAATTTCCATAAAAAAAGATTTAAACTCTAAATCCTATTTTCTATTTTTCCCTTTCTTACCAGTATTGTGACAGTATCTGTTTTTGAAGTTGATTTTCTATTATTTGTGGTTTTATGTGTAGGGCTATACAATCCAAATATCAAATTTTTAAGGATTGTTTTTGTTGTTGAATGAATGGACTGTTCTAAAGCAAATTTTTCTATAATTTCTTTAATTTTTATTGTTTTGAAGGAATTCTGACCTACCATTATTTTTTTTCTTAATGCGAATTTGAGGAATTTTAGTTAGTTTTAAGAATAATAGTTATATTCAGAAGCATTCATGATAATGATTTTTGGCTTGATGTCATAAAAATATACCGGAATTGTTGAATTCTATCACAGGTAGAAAAAGTAGCTAATCATAGAATTATAGGATAATGTGTTTCTAAAAACATTTTCTATAAAATGTTTTCCTGTTCGTATAAAAGGTTATAATGTGTCTTTCTTTAAATTATTTTTTTTGTTTAACTTTGGCTCCTCTACATAAGATCACACAAAAAAGAAGATTTTCGGGTGTTATTTATTTATTTATCGGGTATTACTACAATAATCTAATATATATATTATCTACTATATAATCTAATATATAGATTATATATAATCATATATATATAATCTATAATATATCTAATATAATCTAATATATATAAGTTGTTTGGTAACAACTTGAAGTTTTTGTAGCATTGTACAAGTGCCTTTTTTTACCCACTTCGGGTTTAACCAGTTTTAAAGCAATAGATTTGTTTCTTATTCTGCTACTAGAAAAGTTATACATATGTTTCAAATTATTGTAGTTATACAATAATACTTGAAAATTATAAGTTTAATGGTGATTTAGTACCATTTTGATGTCATTATTATAATTTTCCTTAAATATCTTACAAAATTCTTTTGCGCAAGTTTAATATGGTTGCTAACGCATTATTGTAAACAGGTCCCATACTATAACGCCGTAACTGGCTATAGTATTAATATATATATAGTTAAAAAAGCTTTAGTATTTAACAGTTTATAAAATTTTGCAAAGATAAACAAAAGATACCTCGTTTTTTTCGCTGTGTTTCTTACATGTTCTGTTCATTTTAAGGACATGCCTATAATTAATCTAAATATTTGGTGCAAGGAAGCCCATATTTAGTAAGTAATAGATTTATCTACGATTATTTAGTATATATATATATTGTTATAGGCTGGTTCTTCCTTAGGAATTTAATAGAATTTTGCATTCAGCTACTTACTTAACTAATTCACCGGTTTAATTCGAAGTAACGTCATACACTATTTTCATGTTACTTGTTATACTTTTGTTTATAAACTTGAAATGCGTTAATGTTACTGCCTGTCAGTTCTAGTGCGTAGCCTCATATCTAACGGTCTAATCGTTACAGGTCGATTAATTTTTAGAAAATACTGGACTGAACATGCTCATTTTTGTTCCTAAATACCTCAATGCCTTTCTGAATCCATATCTTTAATACATTCCTAGTATAATTATAACAAACTATAAAAACATAAAATGATCCATTATTACTTACAAAGGTACTAGAATATACGATACAATAACAACAATATTGTGTGGCCATTACAACAAATATTCGTTTGAATGAATTTCTAAATGGATATTATTAAAATATTCTAATAAAAAATATTTATTTTAAGGGGGACTCAAACTATTTTTATTTTCTTTAGAACTGAGAATAGGAAGTTTATACTTGGTCACTTTATTTAGCTTACAGTGAAGAATACTTTTATAAATTTTCAGATAATTACAATCGTTGCAACCCCTAAAATAGGGGTTGGGATGAGAAAATGGTTGTCGACAAGAATAAATTTATCTCATTTGTTACTAAATATACAAATTTAGAAAAACCACCAAAATAAAGAGAAAATAAGTGTCTAGTGCTTTGTGTATACACAAAAAACACATCTTGTAGAATTTTTGTTACAATTCTTTTAATTGTTTAAACAAAAAATCATCCCCAATTTTAATTTCAACCCCCTCTCGTAATTATATATACAAGAGGATCATTACATTCATATACATGCATCTAGACAATTATTTTCTGTACAATGTAAAAGAAAATTCACGCAGTTATCTCAATTACAACTAAAGTTATGATTTTTTTCTGTTTTAACGAAACAGATAAATTAAAGTTTTCGGAAAACAGAGATTAAAGCTTGCAATATACCATTGCACCTGCCGATTTTATCGTATGGTTATTGCAATGGCCTACGAAGTTGAAAGTGGCGTAACCAGTAAGATGAAATGTGAACTAAATAGAATAAAAAACGAGGTTTAAAATGGCGAAATATTCATATTTCTATAATTTTTCATTGGTGATATACAAGCTATTGAATTTCGTATTTTACAAGGAGAAAATACAAATATTGCCATGGAAACAGGCTTATAATTTATTTTATTTAAATTTTTGCGATCAACGGAGAAAAAAATAAATACACATTTAAAAATAGCACATTTTATAGAATAAGAATCACTAAAAAAAATTTATAAGATGATTTTTTAGACTGTCCCCTTAAATTTCAACATTACTTTTTGTTTGTTAATTTATATATTTAATATATATTTAGCAACACTGGTTTTTATTTTTTCAATTAGTTATTTATAATATAAATAAAAAAAATTCTTAACTATTATTCCCGATTGGTATCAATATAAAAAAAGAATTTTCATTCCATTTATAGTTCGGTTATCAATAGAAAACCCTGACAATAATAAAACTTTTGATATATATTAAAAGTGTTACTCTTGTTGCATCGTTTCAAGACTATTCATTTTGTCTGTTAGGACACCAGCGTTCTCCATTTACTATAGAGGTATATCCTTTTTTTATTTCTTTTTCCATTAATCTCATTTGTCTTAAGTGACGGAATTACCAGCATGTAGCTATTGGTAATAATTTAACTGCCAATTCCAGAAAAAATCATTTCATATACGGGTTGTAGACAGTGATCAAAACTTATTAGACATTCGATTAAGACAGATTTTAAAAAACTATTTTTCCAAGGGTAGTTATACAATCACTTTGTTTTAAAATATTAAGTATATTTTATATTTAACTGGAATTCTATTAACTAGAGCTATAAGAATTAATTTTTCTTGTAGTTAAAAATTTCAGTTACAAAAAAAAAAATAAAATGCATATATATGTAATATATAGGTGTAAATTGCAGATTAAAGACTCTTCTAATTATGACAAATGAAAAGAAAATAGCGTAGGTTTCTTTCATACGTATGTCCATTTTTCTCAACAGCGTACTAAATGGGGTATCTAAAATACATACCTTGGGAAAACATGTTACTAGAAAGACATATTGACCCATATAATCGATTGGGGATCGTGGGAATCCCCAGTTCCCAACTGTGTAACCCACAGTGCTAACTACATATTCCGCATATTACCTTTCACAAATACATACACCCCAAAGACAACAAGTACATATGTGACTATGATGTTTACTGTTTGTGACGACAGTCTCTTTTCCTTTATTTATTTATACAGTATTTATTTTCTATGAAGTTTATAAAACAGACAATAATTGTGTAATAACTATACAAAACTTATAATTAATTGATTTAATTGAATTTCTTGACGGCATAGATCTAGAATCTGTTCCAAGGAATTCTTACTGATTGTAAATAAATTAGTGGACAATTATTTTATTATTACTAACTTAAAACAAAACCAAGACTAAGTTATAAATGTAGACATTGTTTGTGGACATTCCCTATCAAATCCGAAAAAGTGGGAATCTGCCATTCTCTTGTTGAGAATTAAAGTATATCTCTAGTTTTAAGTTAATATTAATAAATGAATTCATTATTAAAAATAATTCAGGGACGGATTCTTTGTTGCGCGTTTTAGTTGGCATGTAGATAATAATTTGAGCTCGCTTAATCACAACCAATAAATAATTTATTCCTTTTTACGAGAGGTTATTTCTAAAGTAAAGACCGTTTCATTGTAAAAAATTTTATTCTGAACTAAAATTTATTCTCGTAAACTACATACCTTATACTGCTTCTCTATATAATCGCCACGTGAATTAAGACATTTATCGTAGCGATACATCAACTTCAATATACCCTCGTCATATTCTTCTGCCGCCAGTCCGTTTAGCCACTGATTAACAGTATTTTAAGTTCATCGTCACCCACGAATTGCTTACCGCTATAAACGTTTTTCAATTTCCCCAAAAAATTGTATTCAGAAGGAGCTAATTCCGGACTATATGGTGGATGATCGTAAATTTCCCATCCACATTTTCTCAGTAAACCACGTGTCGAACCCTTAACATGTGGACATGCATTACCGTGCAGCAAGACGATGTCGTCGGTCAGCCGCCCACGTCGCCGATTTAGAGTGGCGCGCCGTAACTTACGTAGCGTTTTGCAGTAGGATTCTGCATTTATAGTCGTTCCATGTGGCACGAAATCAATTAGCAGTATGACAAACCGATCCCGGAAAACTGTGGCCGTCATTTTCATTTACGTCCAAATGGCTGCGCCTTGATCTTTGTTGGTCTGGTTGGTGATTGAGGATGACGCCATTCACTTGACTGCCGTTTTATCTCCGGCGTGTAATACGAAATTCATGTTTCATTGCCGGTAACAATTGAATTAAGGAACTCATCACTTTTTTCTGTGATGAGTTCCCATTTCAAAATAGAACCTATTCGGATTTTTCTGTGCGTTCCGTTAAGACGTGCGATATCCAACGTGCACAAACCTTTCTGAAGCCTAGATGGTCATGAACAATGCGACCAATAACAGCTCTTGAAACATCAGGAAAAAGAAGGGCCAGGTCAGAAATCGTTGAGTGACGATCTTTTCTGATTTCATCATTGACGCGTTTCAACAAGTCTTTGGTGATTATCGAGGGCCTCCCCGAACGTTCTTCATCAGGCAGATTAATTCTGTAATTTCTTAATCTTTTACACCATTTTCGGACGTTTCTTTTATTCATTACATTATCATCGTAGACTAACTGGCTATGAATTTCAGCCGGCTTAACGTTTTGATGGTTTAAAAACTTATGACTCCACATATGTCGGCAGCAATATCGATTTTTCTATTCATTTTATAACGTATTAGCTCACACGTAATCAGAGATACTACAGCGCGACAACTTACAAACAACAATGCAGTGTGTACATTACTAGCGTGGCCATGAACGATACAGGTTTGCCAGCCTAGGAGAGAAATTTCCCAGCGGTCTTTACTTTAGAGATATCCCCGTAACTGTCAGAAATGAATGTTGATTGTGATTAGATCAGCTTTCTTAAAGGAGACGAATTATCTTTAACTCTTAACGATTATTATTAAAAATCGCAAACTCATCTCTTAACTGCCATGCAGTCTGGTTCGGGCTACAAAAGCTTCATAAATGGGAGCCAAGTTTTTCCCCTTAATCTTATAGTTCTACTGGAATAAATATTAATTATTTCTAATTTCTTACCGGATACTGTTCGAAGTCCATTCTGTTCTACGTTACAATAATGTTGTTATAATTCCACTTGAAAAAACAGTCATCGTATTTGTTTTGTTAATCTATCCGATACGGATTAACGAAGTGCAGTTTAACAAAACTAATCAAGATTCTTTTTGTGCTTCATGATGGAATGGTTGTTGATTCGAATCCTAGTGAAACCATAAAAAAAATAAAGTAAAATTTAGAAATAAATCGGTAATTGAAGTGTAAATGGGTCTAAAAAAGAAATTATAAACTTTACTGAAATTATTATAGATAGTTTTAATGTAAAGATTAAAATAATTGCAATAATATAAGACTACATATATACAACATTTATTTAATTAAGGTACAATACTTATGAATATATAAAAAAATTAAGTTCCTAGTTAACAGTAGTACTCTAGTTGGATTACTACATGGCTGTACCTTTTTAATTTACCTGTTAGACTAGCGGTCTCCATTTAGTAACCGAACTGTGGCGCTATCAAGATCACAGTTGTTTTGCACTTAGCTAAACTGTACTTTTACTTTGTACTCCGTATTACCAACTACTGATGTACTATCCATCCTACACGCAATTTCTTCTTTTCTCTTTTGAAGTATATTTTCAGTGTATAGATTTTAAGAAAACTGAGAAACAAAATTAAACTTTTTTTTGGCAATAGCAACAAAAAATATTGTTCCTACTTGGAGATTTTCAGGCTGAATTTAAATATGCAAATAGATTTTGTCTATCACCACAGTTTTTTTGTGATATTAAGTGAATTTTGAAAGAAATGTAAGAATTTACATGTATCCAGGTCACCATTCAACCTACCTAAAATGTGCTATTTGTTTTCCTTTTGTGTTTTTCATCTGCTAAATCCTTCTTTAGCGTCCAGTAATCTGGACGAAACAGTAATCTGCGAGCATTCTTGCATTGAATCCATTGTCGCTGTACCTGTAGTTGTTTTTTATCACTGATATTTGCTTTTGTGAAAGCGTTTTCCGTGCTCGTTACTGACGGGGCTGAGATTTTCTTTAAAGAAATCCATTTGTAAATCAAAAAAATTAATTTTATAGGGACGTATTGCAGGACTTTTATCTTGTATTCCTTTGTAAGGTTTATTTTTTCTTTTTATTCCTTTTATCTTTTTATACAAAAATAATAGTCCGACAAATGGTTTTGTGATTTACGCCACACTATCGGTGTGGCAAAACTCATGTGCCGATTACCCGTAGCCCAGTCTATCAGACGTTACGCACAGATAGAACTGTAAATGTGAGGATCCGGTTTTTATCTTGATCCTCAACTTTACAGTCAAAATATAGGTCATAATATTTTTTAACTAGTATAGTCAAATTCGTAGTTGTTCTTTAAACGTTGAATCCCCACACACGTAACAGAAATTATCCGGATTGTTTGCACACTTTCTTGGCATATTTATTTACTAAAACAACACAGTAACTGTAAATCACAAAACAGAATGAAACCACAAGTTCATACATATCGAACGTTTAAATAATGCTGGTATGATTATTGCATGACTCGAAGACTGCTCTGTGCTCACATGTTAATCCTACAGTCAATTAATCATCATGCATGTACATCACTATCGTCTTCATAATGTTATATCTTTATACCACCGTGCTTAGAAATCATTTAAAATATTATTTTATATATAAATGTTATCTCTAAAAAATACATAGAATTCCACAAAAGTAATATTCAAAAATATTATCGGACAAAAACTGTTGGATGGGAAAATCTGATTGTATTTTTAAATTCAGCATAAAAAGTTACGTTAGGAATACAATAAAATTTACATGTGCCAAAAGTTATTTTTTTTGTGTAATTTGTACCATACGCCATTCTTGTAAGCCATGCAATCGGAGAGCTCAATTAACACGTTAATTTGTTTACATCAGAACAGAATTTAGGTAGAATTGAGAATACTAGTACTTGAATGGAATGAATACTTGAAATTGAATAGAATAGAACTAGTACTGTACTAGAATACAAGTACAACTTTATTTGGTTGAGAGGAAGGTACATTTATTATTATTTTAATAGATATCTGAATTCGACTAATTAAGTAAAAATAAATAAATAGATTAACATTGGAATATTTTTTAAGCTTATATAATACAGTATAAATAATTAACCTTCGATTTCGTAGATAAAATAATATTTTTAAAAATAAACAAATAAATAATATAAAAAATATTATTTTTATAAATAATATTTGTATATAAAATAATGTTTTAAATGATATCTAAGAAGGGTGGGATAAAAACATAACATTGTGAATGCGATAGCTGCTATATATACATGATGATTAATTGATTGTAAGTTTGACATGCCAGCACAGAGCGGTCTTTGAGTCATATAATAATCATAATTATTTGAGATAAAATAATATGTCCATGATTAAACATTATATGTTCTTGCTTTGTATTTTAAATAAAGCATCTCTGTATCAAATATAATATTCATAGGTTATCGATAAGGTATCTATTTGTATCTATTCATTGATAAAATATCAAAGTTTTATACGATAAACTTTTGTGTAAAATGAAATACGATTTTGATATCAATAAATATATGTTCAACGAAATTCACGTTAGTTGAATCATTCAATTCTGGGTACTCAAACCCTTATCAAGATTATGTAGCATATTTGTAGGCTACCGGTATCTGTGTTATATTGACATGATGGTATCTATATATATATATATATATATATATATAAATACCGAAATATATTACGTTGTTGAATGAGTTATGATCAAATCGATTGTGACGTTGTAAGTTTTGTACCATATTCTCTTCCTCTACCGGTTCCATATACTATTCTGTCCTATTATACGCATCTTGCTCCTGTTCCTACCTATTCTCCCCTTCCAACCATTCCGTTTAATCATAGCGGTTGATCCTTTACATTTCTAGTATCATACTCCTCCTCCCCCGTTTACCATCTCCCTATCCCTTCTGATATATCACTATTCCTTCCCTATCATTCGTTTAATTATCGTACTACCGTTTCAGTCAGCTGCTATTTTAGTCAAGTATATTGATACTCCTTGTTTTATTATTATTTTATCGGTACATCTATACAGATCAATCCTGTTTTGTGTCTTTGTTCCGTATGTGCATACGGAACTTGGAGGTTATTTTAATCGATATCATGCCCTTTGCTACCATAGGTCACTGTATTTCATTTTAGAATTAGTTCCTTTGTTTATTTATGTGTATTATAATTTCGGTTTATTTACATATTTTACATATGTCGACAGTTTTTAATCTAAGATTAATTATTTTCTGTTAAATTATTCAAATGTTTTTTTTTTCATTTCTGTCTCTAAAAAAGAAGGAAAAGGTTCTTAATTCAATTCATATGAGTGTTTTTTTTCATTTGTTCACCGAACGATCTCTTTTTGTGAAGAGGAAAACATTATTACTGATTATTTTTTCTAAAACTAGCTAGTTTTTTTTTTCTAAAACTAGCTTTGCTTGTGCTCCTTGTAAGTTTTTTTCATAATGCGAGTGAATGATCTTTTTAACAAAATGTTATTTTCTGTTAATTGAGCATTTAAAGATACTTAATTTTCGTTATCATTACTTGTATTTAGCCTGACATTTAAGTTCTTTCTTTGAATGTCATATGATATTCAAAGAATTTTGTCCAAAAGTTACTCATTAACACATTAGTGTAAAAAAATATGTACATTTCTTCATTCCAAAGAGCTTTAGTTTACGTTCGTAGATGATAAGACATCTCTTTACACCATTTTTCTATATATACTAGCGGACCCGACAGACGTTGTCCTGACGTGGCATTATTCTGTAATAAATGCACACACATAAATATAAGTAACTTAATTAAGTTAAAATTAGCAGGAATGTGTTCTAAATTTCATTAAAATGACTATTAGTATGATATTATCAGTTTGTGATAGTTGTATTATTGTAATGGGTTTATTGATTAATTATGTGTAGTATGGTTAATATTTATTTTCACTAAATATTTGAGATGTCCGATGAAAATTGAATTAAAAAATCGAAACGTCGTAAAATTAATAATTAGTGTAATTAATAAATTTTCATCCACATTACTACTAATTTTCACTTAACATCATTCTAAAAAAGTACCTCCTACTTTTTTTTTAATTTAATAATTTTGATGCTTTATATCCATGTAACAGCTAATCAATTAATAAAAAAATTAAAGCAACGCAAATTAAAGCAATGTAAAAAAGCAACGTAGTTAAAATTTTAGTAGAAAGTTTTATCATTTTTCTCATTCTTTATTTTAACATCTATTTTACCAAATTTTAGACAATTTTAAATTAAAAATAATTTTAGAAAACTTTTTATAAAATTAATCAGCTAAAACATTATAAATTCAATTTTTTAAATATACTTTAAACTATATTATAAGTAACTTATATTTTTATTTTATAAATGTTATAATTTATTTTACAAACTTAATTTTTTTTTTTCAAAGAGCCGTTCAATACTTTATAAGTTGCATAGAATCAAATGATAATTGACAATTTAAATTTGTAGGTTAAGTTGATTGTTATTGAATGCACGTGTATACATAATTAAAATTCATGTAAAATACTCACTTCAATACTGCACAAATTTGTCCAATGTACATTTTTTAATTAAACTTTAAAACGTTATTTCAATAAATAATAATATAATATAATATTCTCAATAAGCGCGCAATTGTAGCAGACTCGGCAATGCTTCGCTATTGCTAGATCTGAGTATACATATAGATTAAATGACAACAATTGAAAGTTTCATAAAACCTTTAAAAACTGAACATTAGCAATTTTAAAAAATTTAACCTTTCACTTTATAAAAGTCAGAATGTAAATAAATCCAAATGGCAAAACAACAGCACTACCTGTCGGATTTAATTCACACCACTCTCTAATCACAGTATTCGGTGGAAAATAATTTTTTAACGAAAAGTGTTGTGGCTGCAAAATCATTACAATTAATACTGAACATTAAGAAACTTACAAACGGAACCTTATAAAATTTCACCTTTAACTTTATAAAATTCAGAATAAAAATAAATCCAGTTGTCAGAACAGCACTACCTATCGGATTTAATTCAAACTATTCTCTAAATACGAATTTTAATGTAAGAACAACACTAAGCTACGACGCAAGTAACTGATATGCGAAAGAGCAACAAAATTAAAAAAAAATTCCTAGAATCCGATCGCAGCACCAACTACCGGGTTTGATTGATAAACCAAAAATTTAAAAAAAACACTTCTAAACGCGATGGCAGCTCCGCCTACCGGACCCGCACGCTGCCTACCGGACCCGATTGTGAACCTTAACCACCCCAAGATCAACAACACATAAATAAATTAAAAAAACATTTTCACTTCAATACTGTACCTTACAAATTTGCACAATGTATATTTTTTAATTACACTTTAAAACGTTATTTCAATAAATAATAATATAATATTTCTCAATACGCGCACAATTCTAAACGCGATCGCAGTGCTACCTACTTGTTACTTAATCAGTTGTGATTTTGTTTACATTGGCAACGGCCATACGGGCTCTTTGTGATTGGTCGTTGTGTTTGACAGCGGCCATCTTGCATTGATCTGATTGGTTTTCCTTTGTTTACATTTCCATCTCATTTATTAGCCTCTTATTTATTAAAAAACTGTTTTCTCGCGATTTTTTGTAACAATAGTAACCCAAAATTACAAAATATTTTTCTCAATTTGATCGCAGCACCAACTGTCGGGAAAACTAAAATTAAAATAGAATATTATTGAATATTCGATCCTGCGATGGTAGTGCAGTCTGCCGGATCCAATGTAAAACTCGCCTACTCGTATTTTAAATAAAATATTTTTTTAGAACGTCAAATTATTTTAAAAACATCCTAAAAAAATGTTTTCTTCCTTTTTTAAAATTTAGATTTTTAGATGTCGGTGCCATTTTAAGAATAGTAAGTAGTAGGTAATATTTCTTCACCGATTTCAAAGTCTAAATTTAAGTAATAGGTAAAAGAAGAAGGATGAAATTATTTCATTCCGTCTCCTTCACCAAGCTGAACATACAAGTACTGTTGGAGATGAGCATGCCAATCCGACCGAAGTTCATTTCTTCTCTGCTGGATCTGGCTGTAATATTACTTTACTATTAATTTTTTTTTTTTTACGTCGGAGGAGGTGAAAGCTGTACCAGCTACCGTCTCCCCGCATAGTCGATAGTGTCGGGTTCTCACCGACTAAAACCCCTCCCCCACGACGACAGGTGAAGACCAGACCCGCCAAGAAACATAATACAATCTCCGGTGGGACTTGCAGGATTGACTGTCAGAAGGAGACAACGAAACGGTGAAGTCCTTTGGGGATCAACGGAGAAACGCCCATTCGCAACCGGAAACGGACGAAGCGCTCCCTACCCAATATCTCTTCTACCCTTCAGCCAACTTACCCGCGATAATGCCCCTTACTATCTCGTCCCACTTTTCGACGGAGTCGAGTATGACACAACTACTAGATGATACTTATGACACAACTGGACACATGCTGGATGACACATACACACATACTGAACATGATACAACTGGATGATACTTACCATGTCCTTTATATACTTACATGTCCTTCATACTCAAAGTATGAGTTGATGCGCACGGAGATCATCAGTCGGCTTGATCTTCTCGGGTCAGCGTTGGATCTCCGTGTAAACTGGAGAAGCCGGTCTGAATGGGCAATTGTGAAGAATTTCATAGTGTATTTAGCAAAAGAAAGGATTGCTGAGGGAATATAGAGCCCCGCTTGGATTATGCCCTTACTTTTACTTTTGTTATTTTTCTGTTTTCAGTTATGTTTTGTTTTTGTTTGGTTTTAGTGTTGTTGTGATGTTCGTGTTTTTGTTTTGCGTTGTGTGTTGAACTCGCTTCGGGTAGGTAGTTCAATTCCTTCGTTGTCGTTATAGTTTAATCCATTTAGTCTTTTTTAAGACTTGGTTGATGTCTTTTGTTTGAGTTCTCCGTAGGTAGTAGTACACCGATGGGAACGTCGCTTGTGGCATTTGCATCGGTGGCATCCTGGCTGAGGCGGACTGAAATATATCATATGCCGAGGTTTTAAAGCCGACCTCCGGTAAAGCTCGGAAATCGTCTTTTCCTTTTTATGTCCACATTTCATACTAGCAGACTCCATTTTTACTTAAAAACTTTCTTCTTTTCTTTGTCAATTTGATTTTTCTGTGTCCAATTTTCTTTTAGTTTTACTTCCTAAATAACGCAATTCTGTAGCAATTGGTATATTAAAGTAACATATACTTTATATAATTTATTATACATCGTTATTTTTCATTATCCTCCTTTTCTCACATTTCCTTAGCTTTGTTTTATTATTTATTTATTTTAAAACTGTATTTATTTTCAATCAGTTAATCCGTAAGACTTTCGTTTAAATCAGACATTTTTTTTGTGAAGTGATGGGCATTGACTGCTTTGGTGATTTTGCCCTATGAGAGAGGAAATTTTTAGCGCATGAAAAATGCCATGCCTAATCGGGATTCGAGCTCAGGACCTCCGAAAGGCTGAGACGCTACCACTTTGCCACGGTCATTGTTCAAAATCACAATATTCTTATCAAAAATGTACGATTTAAAATGCATATTTATCTTTATTTTAATTATTATTGGGGTCTTAAATATTTTTTTAAAAGCGTACAGCACCTCAGATTAATTAATCCTAAACAAGACGTAATTAGTCCATTGATCTTTTCCTTAACGTATATAACGTAGTCGTGTATTATTTTAATTAAGATTTATTGTTTTTTTATTATAAGTATAATTTTATTTACTTTAAACAGAAACTACTTTTCTGCTGATTGATTAACTTACACTGTAAATCTTTTTAATCTGATTACCGTAATTTAAATTATACATTTTATACTGTGTAATAAAAGTGGTTTCTCTCACACTTTACATTCTTTCTTTAATCTAATGTCCTATCTCTTACCTTCCGCTATATAAGAGCTGGAATAATATTAATAAAATTTGTCTTTCATAATATTATAAATTATCATGTTTTAATAATAAATTAAACGATAAAAACCAACATATTTATTAAAAGACTATAATTTGTGTAACCAGAGAAGACATCTTAATTTGTACCGTTTAAAATGTTACAAACAAATTTAAAAACCTTTTTAAAAAAATAGGTATTTTTCAAAATGTATCAGGTTTTATTTCTTACCCTTAACAATATTAATAGTGTTAAAACATTTTCAACTTGATAAAAGTCTTGTAAAATTCGCTGTCCATATCAGATAAGCCGTTTAGCAAGCAGTGGAAAAAAATCACAAAAAAATCTTGATCTAGATTAACCAATGAAAACAAATTTTGCGATTGTATATAAATAGACGTGAGCTACATCTTTTTAAAATATCCAGCAGGAAATTATTATTTCTTTGCTAATTTATTTATTTTTATGGTTTTTAAAGAAAACTTTCCAGCAAATTTCCTTAAAGTTTTGCCGTGAAAATATTTTATATATTGGAATGGTATTATATATATATATATATATTTGATATCGTTATGCTATGTCAGTTTAACAGAAGTACTAATGTTGGTAAACATATGGTGTTTGATCAGTTTTTTATACATACTGAAAATAATGAAAGGTTTTCCAAATTACGTCCAAATCTTTTAAAGAAAAGATTATGACTGCTACTCAAGTTATATGAAAAAAAATATTTAGAAGAGAAAACAAAAGGAATTTTTCCTTCATAAAGGAAGAATCATCCAAATCTTTGATGCACTTGGAAAATAATAAGCCTTGAAAATATGATATATATAAATACATACAGCGATTCAGGAGTAAAGGGAGATAATTTGGGATCTGATTCTAGAGCTTGTAATAAGGAAACAATGTTCATACAAACATCAGTCCAAAAACGCTTTGCTGTTGAATTACGGCTAGCAAAAAATTTCACCCCATTTAGTTCCCCCGGTGAAATGAGGGATCACACTAAAATATTATTTTTAAGGTTTAAATAAGGGGTAAGGTTTCTTATATTTTTTGACCTGCACAATCGAATAAAACAGGTCCCGGAAGTGTATCTTACTTAGTTTTCATGATATGCAACGTAAAACATAAACGTTCTGTGACGAAAAACACGTTTGTTTAGGTATGAAATACAATAATAGAGAATTTAGTTTTGAGAAAATTGATGTAAAGTCTATGAAAAACAAAAAAAAAATGAACATTTATTATTAAAAACAGAACTGAACAAAACTTAACAGAAAAATGTTATGAATTTCTAAAAATTAAAAACAGCTGTTTGTAGTGCAACTATAAAGTATTTTGTAAAATGTTTAATAATCTTCGTGAGAATGGTGTACTGCCCAGCGCTCATATTTCATCTGAACGCCAACTGGTACATGGTGATGAAAGGGGAAAAATTGTTCAGGTGATACATCGTAGTCCTACAATGAGCAACAATTTTGCTACAACGAAGTACCACCGCAAAGAATTTTTACCCGACTCTGTTTTATCGTTTTTCCTTTACCAAAATTTTTGTTTTTTTGGATATCTTGTAAAGTACGGGAAATACAAAAGTTTTATTCGACTTTTCAAGTCCAATGATTAACGATACCGTCAAGTTTACCCCTTACGTAACGCTTTAAAAATAATTTTTTAGTATGACCTCATTTCACCGGGGTAACTGAAATTCGGGTGAAATTTTTCGCTAGCCGTAATTCAATAACAAAGCGTTTTCGAACTTGTTTTATGAACTTTTTTCCTTACTTCAAGCTCTAGAATCAGTTCCAAATTATTTTCTTTTTCTCCTGAATACTGTTTATATATATAATCGTATAATCTGTAACTTAAAAAAGAAAACAAATTGAAAGGGGAAGGAATAAAGTAATTTTATTAAAATGTATTAAACATTTTTATTTTTTTTGGATTTTAATCTGTTATTTAAAATATAATTTATAGGATTTTTTTTGTATAAACTAAGTTCAGATCTCTTTAAACTGAGTTTCTATTAATAAAATGCTCATAATAAACTGCTTCAAGGGTATATATATATATACCCTTGAAGATATAATACTTAATCAATTTTTAATATTTAAAAAACTAATATAATCAGAATTTAATACAAACTCGAGTATCATTCAAGTTATGCATCTTATTTCTTTATTATGTGATTATAGTTTATTAAAATATAATCAAATACAAGGCAAAATATGTATGATAATTCATAAATGCATAATTTCGTAATAACTACTCATATATGTCGTCGTATTGTTTCGTCTCTGGGTAGACATAAAAAAAATTTGAGATCTCTAATTTTTTCTTGTTATTTCTGCCTTTCATCCTTAAGATTACCGAGACAAATCCCGTTTGTAGGTTTGTTATTTTACTTGCGTTACATATTTAATTTATCTTTATCACGATTTGTAAATGTAATTGAATTTAGTACCTGTAGTTATTTAAAGATTAATAAATAACAGCCCGGATAGTATAAATATTAATAAAAGCAGCCCTGTACCAAATTCTGTATGACATTTAATTTTGGGGGCGGTTAATTAATTTTTAAATGTTTTAAATATTATTGTTGGAATGTCGTTATATGGATATTATGAACTATATACATTCCGGCATTGTTTTAGGTAAGTTAAAATCTTATATGGTAAGATGTAATAAATTTTGCTTTCGTTGGTTTTGAAATATTAATAACAGTTTGCTGTCTTGTTCAAATTAGAGACAGTTTCTTGGTAAGCTACTTGTCAGGCTGTTACTAACAAAGCCTGTAAATATGCTTCCTTTGTGCTTTACACTGTAATCTCTAATAAGCCTTTAAGCTTTTGGTTTACTCGTTCGGATTAATAAATTAAAACAGCATCTAACGTCAGCTAATATTCGCATTTTTTTTTTTTTTTTTTTTTTTTACATATGACTTATTCAAATAAAAAATAATAATAAATCTCAGAATTAAAAAGTAATGAGTAAAATAAAGAAAAAAGTACTTGTAAATTAAATAGACTAATATTCATTAAAGAAATGTAATGAAACACAAAGCTTTTCGTTAGAAAAAAATAGTTGTTAAGGAAAATGAGAATTTTTAGGTAATTTTAAAATTAAGAAAAAAATATAATTTTAAGAAATACACTTATGATAAAATTTGTTAAATGTTTTAATCGACGTTAACCGAATAGAAATAATTGTCACATTTGAATGATAAACGTAAGAACTATATTTCTGAATTTCAAAATTTATTTCCCAAAAATAGTTCCAAAGACTTTAATAAAATTTCAATATGTTTTTAATTATGTTCTTGTACATAGAGAGTTTCCGGGAGGTGTTGTCCAAAATTAAAAGAACTGTTTCAGGGCAAAATAACCAAAATAAACCAAAACGTTTTCTAGAAAGATGCCCTATTTCTCTTCATTTTCCCCTCTGTCCGCCATTTTGTGGTTTTTCAATAAAATTTGATACCATAAGAACAAATTTTAATGAAATTTGGTGTACACACGTACCGAACATAACAATAAAGTTTGAAAAATTCCAAAATGGCGGCCATTTAAATCGTATAATTGTTGTTTTAGATACTGGTTTTGTCCAGTTATGATCTATCGGATTAAAAAGATTGAGCCTTGTATTGGGAAAAAATAAAACCTCATTTGTTCAAATCGGTTGATAAAAGGCTTGAGATATGGCTGAATTTGTTTAAGTGTACCACAAAAATTATGCTATTTGACAATTTTGTGCTTATTCAATTATTAACTTTCCAGTCAGAGCTCTTGCCGTGACCCCCACTGTGTTCTTTATCCTCATGATTGTGAGAATAATAATGATAAATAACAATTAAAGCCTGAAAATCTCTCTTTCCCCGGACGTTTCCCTCGTTCTTGACAGAAACTCCTACTGTAGACGAATATATCTCTTTTGATTTCCCTTTCTGTTACCTTAGAGTACCCTATATCTTGGGAAGGGGGTCAAGGTAGAGAAATGAAAATCGATTATGTAATAAAAACGCAACAGTAAGGAATAAATCTTAAGATATGGGCTCTAACTACCCGGGACTTGCTAATAAGGATGGTAAAAAAAATTTAACTAAGTCATAAAGAAAATCTAACGTAAATCTACCTAAACTTTGTTTGCAGCGTTAATTTTATAAAATAAAATAGCAAAAATAAGCATCTTGCTATGCCGAAAACAAAACAAATTCAATCATTCATTAATGAAATAATCTTTTTATATATTTTGATACTCATTTGAAATAAATCTATACCATTTTTGTCACAAAATTCATTTGTAAAATCAATACATCGATCCAAAGGATCCAGGTAGCTAGACCTCATGCTTGAATAATAATGATAAATAAAAATTAAACTTGTTCAATTTATAAAAACTATCAGTTTATTATAATTTCTTCGAAACAATACTTCAGTATAGGAAAAAAACTTTGACTGAGCTGAAGAATGCGGGTTTACAAATAGTTGGCCTCCATCTTAAAAATAATAGTTATAGCTGGTTACCCGTCCTTCGTACCGGTAAAAATGTATTTCGCCCGCTTCTTAGCGTCACCCCATAAACACTACTAGGAGGTGACTTTACTTCGTTTCTCATTTCTTTTTCCCTATTTTTTTTATTTTATGTTTTTTTAGTCAAATAACCTGAGGCAGGTGAAGCCAGTCGCGTTGTATACAGCAACAGTGATAGTGGCTTTGTTGGTTGAGCCAACAAAGCCACTAAAAAAGGGGTTGCAACCTGTTTTAAGGGGTGCAACAGTGTACTCGACAAAGGTCAAGTACACTGTTCCACCCCTTAAAAAATCGAATTTGAAGAAAAGCCGAAAATGGTCTCGTAGTATAGTAGGAAATGCTGAAAATTTGCAGTCATGCATCAAAGTTTTCATACCTTTTTTCACCCATTTCAAGATCAAATTTTGAAAAATCTAGAAATTGGTTTTTATACATTCTCATGAAGATTACACAACCCAAAAATAAAGTTGATATCATTTTTTATTAATGTAATTTTAATTGTAAAATTTAATGTTACCCCATTTTAACCCTTTAGGCTCGGAGTTTCAGAAAAATCCTTTCTTAGTATGACTTACACCATAAGAAGAACGTGTATACAAATTTTATCAATTTATTTCCAGTAGGTTTTGCTGGGCATTGATTATTTGTCAGTCAGGACATCTTGTTTTATAGGCACAGATTTAGAAATTGTTGTTAATATTTTTAATTCAGATATTAAATAAAATGAAGCAGGCTTATTAATTTAACAATTTTTTTTTTTATACTGTTCTGTTTACAATCAGTTTCCCAAATAACGAAACTATAAGTAAATCGTACAAAGCTACAATGACGTGAAATTGGTAGGTGAGGTATCCAGTGATACCTCCCAAGTCAATATAATAAAAGTCTGAAGAAAGCATAATACAATTAAAAGTAACGAATAAAACATAACTAAAAATACTCACTAAGTCCGTAACAATGTGTGCATAAACCAACAAGTAATGAAACAAAGAAAAAAATTATAAATGGATTGCGGTTAAGCCATACCAGAGTCATATACGGATATCTAATGTCAAAAGTAAAAGCAACAATATGCATACAAGGCAACTACCGCTTGACTGTGCGCCACTTCCTTGTTGATTGCGTTTATTATGCGGCCTTGCATCGTAAATTTAAATTGCCCAGGATATTCTTCAAATCCTGGTCAACGATAAAGAAGTTTTGGATCGGGTGTTTTTATTTCTTAGAACTATTGGTATTTTACACACTTTTCAATAGTGTAGTGTTTCTTTTTTTACTGTTATGTGTTTCAGTTTAAATTTTTATTTTCTTCTGTTATCCGAGAAGGAGCCTTTTACACTCCTCTCGGAGTTTGTTAAATTTATTTTAATTTTATATATTTGTATATATATATATATTTTTTTTTTTATCTGTGATAGTAGTTATATTTAATCTTTTAAGTGAAATTAGTTTTTAGTTTTTTAGTGATATTTTATTTTTTAGTCTTCCCGTTATCCGAGTTGGGGCCCTTTACACCCCTCTTGGACTTTATTAAATTCTTTTTATTTTTGTTAAATTTTACGTTTTTAGTTTTACGCTTGTTTTTAATTTAGTTTTACGGCTGTATATCAGTTAAGTGATATTTCTTTAAAAAAAAAGAAGAGATTTTTGCAGTGATATTAGTTGTAAGTTTTTGTTTAATTTTTTTTTTCGTTTTTAAGGTAGTTCTAGTCTTTTTCAACTATTTTTTTTTCTTCTATAAAATCTTATTCCGAGCGATGATAACGCCAAAGCGTTCTTTGCCCCCTCCCCAAAAAAAATTAATGGTCAATAAAACAAAGAAAATTACAACACAACAGTCTCAAGATCTAATACGTGCAACCTTTTTTCTTGTCTCACATTTTAACTGTTATCGAATAAGTTAACAGCCAGATGTTTTTCATGCGTATTATTCTTAAGTTTATACTTTTTTCACGATTAGACGGCATCGCTTGGTAATTCTGTACCTTCTTGTTCTTCGTAAATCATGGCGCTCCGATAAGTTCCTCAGCACTTTGTTCTGGAACTTTTTGATGATGATAATATTGATATTGCTTGCGGTACCCCAAATTTGTTTCCTTTAGGCCCATATTGGTTTTAAAAATCCCTGATGCAACAACAATTTGTTACTTAACAACACGAACCACCTTCCTAGTAACCAGTTCAACCGCCTAAGCTTAATATTTAATTGCTTTCTCTTATCTCTCACGTGATTTTTCCACGTTAGGTGGCGGTCCAGATAAAATCCTAGATATCGTAATTTGTCCGAATGAGGGATGTGAACTCCATCTAGGCAAATTCGTAGGCAGACGAGTCCCCTCCTCATCACAAACGTCACATGACTTGATTTTACAGTATTAACATGTACCATCCATTTAGCTAAGCGAGAAGGTTTAACTCTGACGCTGCTGCTGGATCAACGTTTAATATTAACAAAACGTTAACAACTTTTTTAGTGTAACAATGTTTAGTTTTTCTCAAATTATTATAAAATAAAAATTTTTTATTAAATTTTGAAATCATTTAGATTTTAGGACATTATCGACTGGAATTAAAGTAAATGATTGGAGATATTTATGCAGTGTTATAGTTTTATGCAAATTTTATTCAAAAATAAAGTAAAAATCTGTGTACAAAAAAAAATTACTTTAAAAATAGATATATGTTTAATACAATCGTGCAAAAAAGTTTATCCATTCTATTCAAAACAATTTTTTTTTGTGTGTGGTAAAATATTAAAAAGAAAAATATTTCGGCCGTGCTTAATAAAATAAAAAAATAATAATGATCTATTTATATGACTTATGTTTTTTTTGCGTTAAAATGGAAATTAAAACCTGAATTTAAAAAACAAATAATCGTACAGTTTTAAAGAAACTTTAATTTTGTTGTATGTTGCTTGCATTTAAAACACTTAAAAGAAAAGTTCACTACGTTATTATTTAATAATTATTACTTTACATTTCTGAAAATATACAGTATAAGCTTTAAAATTGTATTTTTCAAAACGGTTAATTGTACTGGTTAAAAATTATTTTTATGTAACTTTTTTCACTGAATCTATTTTGTATTTTTACGAGTAAAAAAATAAATGGAAATTTATTTTAAGTGTATTTATGTTCTGTAATTATTAGCTGTGTGACGTAATCAATATCAGCTGATGCCGATTTTAAAGTAGTTTTTACGAAAAATTATTAAAGAAAGGATTTTTTTAAGTAGGGAATTTCTTTTTTTTTTAATTTTATTTTAGTATGACGACCTCGAATATTCTTTATACATATTTTTAACGAGATGGATAAAATTATATTTGAAAAATGTTAAATGCTTTCGAGGAATGAAACGTGATACCACCTATTCTAAAGCCAAAAATTGTTATTATCAAATTAAACAGCTTATTCCCTGCATAAAAGGGTGATAAATTAATCACATAGATTTGCAAAACATTTGGTACAATTACATGTTTGTGTGTGTTTTGGTTTTATATTATTTCTGTAAAATTAATGTTTGATAATTATCTTCTCCTTGCAATGTTGCTGTATTCTGAAAAACCCATTTTTCTTTCTACCATACGAAAAAAACCACTTCTTAGCTTGGTTATTAGTGCAACAAATTAATTACAGTGAGCTGTGAACAATTTATTTTATTTTAAAATTTCATTTTTTTCATAGCAGATTTGTGAATTAATTTTTTCAACATTTTTTTTTTTTGGGGGGGGGGATCGTCACCTGTCACTACAGTACCACGTTTAATAGTTTATCTTTGGCCAGTCTCCTATTCTCCCAACTCTCCGTAATTTTCAAGTTTTGTTGTTTCTCTCTTCTGATCATTTTTTTTATTACACTATTTCCTATCTGGATCCCTTCATAGCCTTGTACCTACTTCCTAAATATGTTTCTGTTTTCTGTGTCTGTATATTATATATCTGAAATTCTGATATCTTTGATTTGTTTGAACAATCCGATGTTAGTTTTTTCACCATTACATTTGTCAAAAATTCTCTTGGTTAGTCTGTTAGGGCTCTTTTTTATTAAATTTTTATGAAAGGCTATTTTTCGTTTTCGTATGGCGTCTTTGAATCTATCTGTTTTGAGGTAGAGTTCATTGTTCTTCCGCATTTTCCACCCATCACCCGTTTTCCTTGATCCAAATATCTTTATTATTATCCTTCTTTCGCTAATTTCTATTTCGTTTACTTCTTCCGATTTAGTATTATGCATAGTACACAAAACAGGTATTTAGTTCGGATTACTGTTGTTAACTAACATCTTACCCGTCCTAGATTTTATTTCTTTTGTTGTACACACTTCTTTGCTAATGTGTATGCTTTCTGCAGTTCGTTGATCTTTCAAGTACTTTATTTATTTATTTATCTAATCCGTTTGGTTAAATGGTTTCGCTTAGATACTTAAATTTTTCTGTTTTCTTGATTTTTCCAAATTTTGCTTCCAGCTACCTGGAAGCTTATTACAAAATTATTTATACAAAAAAAGAGTATCCATTTAAACTTTCAGTTTTTAAACAAATTTTGTTCTTTGCGATTGAGATGTACGGTGTCTATGAAAAAAATTAAGATAAATTTTCAAATTTAATATAGATTTGGACAATATACTATAGATTAGCTAACTTTTTAATAAGATTTCAATGTTTACAGTGTATTATTTCATTACTTGTTTCTGAAATCTATGATTATTGTCATTATCTCACTGTACAGATATTCTTAAAATGTTTTTTGTCACGTTCAAATTCCTTGAGGGCTGGGCTATCATAAACAACCTCTATTTTTATACTTAGGCTTTTGTATCGTAGTTCTTTATAAAATGAAATATTTATTTAAGGGTTAAGTTTTCTAAGGATTAAATTTAAAACATATTCAAGTAAGACTCATTAAAAATATCTTTATTTAATAAATGCATACACTTGCATGTGTGATGGACACACAATATTTTTCTGTTTTGTAGATTTTTTTAAATGAAATTATCTGATTTGTGGTGGATTATGTAAAAGTGTACGTGTGTCTGTGTATGTCTTTTAAGCGCGTACGTTAGTAGATTGTAGCAGCGTGGATGCTGTTGCATTCCCATTGGTACATCCTTTAATGACGTCATAGCGTGTCAATGTACATATTTATAGAGGTACCCGCTTACTAACATTCTCTTCTCTTCTACCCTTACTCATTCCTACCTTTTATCATCCTCCCTTCAATCATTCTCTCACTCCTTCACTCATTCTCTCTCTCACTCTCTCTCTTTCTCACTCTTTCACACTATTTCTCTCTCTGTTTGGTACTCTTATGTGTGCAGTTTCTGTCTCACTTGCCCGTAATCAATAATTTCACCTTTCGTTTCTCTCATTTAGTTGTCTCTAGCATGTAACCGCGCTTTACTAGTGAACCATTTCAAATCTGACTACCTGTGGGTTAAATACTACAACTCTTTACAAAAAAAAATAATAAAAACACTTGGGTTTCTTTCTATATTTTAGCAACTAATTGTACATAAGATTTATCGTATGTTATATATTAATCATATTATCGTATTTATATATATATAAAAGCAGTTTATTTGTATTATTGGAAGTATATTTTATTACTTTATCGAACATATTTTTTTTTTTTTTATATAAAAACTGAAAAAGAAGAATATAAACATAGTTAAAGCCTTCTACTAGAAAAAATGTGTGGTGAGTATTGACCGAAATTCAGAAGTATAAATGTTTACAAAATGGAGTAAATATAGGCCTTTTAAACTTATGTTAAAAGAAAAACATTTTAGTTCAATAATGGCTTTTACTGTAAACACTCTTATAAAATACTAAGCGAAAAATGTTAGTTTAACTCTACAATAAACTTTATTTTGAAAATATGACAATTCTTAACTTTTTCCGTATTTAAATATCCTTTACGTGAACTGTTGTACATCAAATTTTAAAAAAATTTAAAGTTCAATACTTAGATAATTCGATTTAAATTTTGTAACTTACGTACATTTATGGGATGACATAAAATAATTGTTTCTTCATTATTTCATTTGATTTATAACGTTTTATTAATATAATAAATTTCGAAACAAGACAAGGAACTACGGTACAAGAAACTATTGAAATCTGTTTAATTCAGACGGATTTTGGGTAATGAATATTAAATTTTTTTAAATCTGTTTTCTATATGTAGATTTTTTGGTTTTCATTAGAATAGATCATTTTATTTAAAATGATTTATTAATCTATTTTTATTATTAAAATGAAAAATGCCACCAAAGAAATCGGTATTTCGAACGATTCGTCCGTGCACGGAATCAACATAAGCTAACCAAATGTAACCTATTCTCGCTTCGCTCACTAATCTAGCCTAATTAACGTGGAATATATAAATTATATACAACTTATTAATAACAAAAATAAACCAAATACAATAATTAACGGTATTTATAACCAGCGCAAATCGAGCGGCTGTGAAATTCTAAAAAAATTATCTACTTTACATCGTTTGTTTTCTCAACAATAACAAAAAAATTGGCCCCAAAGTTAAAAATAACATATTGTTAATGCCGATTTCTATAACTCGAAGTTAAAAAAAAAAAAAATTATATTTGTTTTCCTACTTTTTATTTCGGGGTTTTTTAGGTCGGTTATATTCTTAAAAAAACAAAAAAACAAAAAGAAAACATTTTATTTTGATACGAAGCTTTGGGCTTCTACAAATATTGTAAGCACTTTAGCAAATATTGTAATAAAATTAAATAATAAATCTCGGGTTTAACATTTTTACTGTTCTGTCTGTTATGTGAACTAAAGTTGGAATATAGCTTATAATTTAAATTCAAGTATGGATTATTACTTTAAAATTATTCTGTAATTATTTACTTTAAAATAATTACAAAATTAAAATATACAATTATTTTATTATTCTTGTAGTTGATTCTCATAAGAATACAGAATTTAAGTATCATCGGGAAATTATTAACGGTACTGATCCTTTATATACTTTATTTCTAGCCTCTACTTAGTAGATTGTCAGGTATTGCAACACCCTTTAAAAAAATATTCTGTAGATTTCTACTGCTTAAATCCAGAAATACGTAGAAAAATAAGTTTATGAATACAGTAATATCTTAAGACATTAAAAATAAAAATGGAACTTTTTCCTTCCTATGACTTGTTAATTTTTTATTTCCCCTTTTCCCATATCATTACTTCTTTTTTATTCCAAACACTTTTATATGCAGATATTCTTGCGATTTAATAAAACTTCTAATTTTATAATATTATTATTACTACTTGCTACTTAAAAAAACCTTTACTGTATAATACAATCCATTAAGAAATCTAAAAAGAAAATGTTTTAAAAGATTTCATAAAAAATATTAAATTTAATATTTAAAATGATTATTTCTTTACCATATTTTATAATCCTGAACGTACAGAAAAGATGGTTTTAAAATTATATGACCTCATTTCGATATATAAAAGAAAAAAGAGAATAGCTAATGAAAAGGGTTAAGGAGTTTTAAATAATACTTTACTTTCCGCTAGTGCACAGGACTCAACGTTATGATAGGCTAAACAAACATTATATTGATTTTTATTTTTATATGTAATAGAGGGATTAGTTGCATGTTATTTAATACCACAAGACAATAATTACAACTTACCAAATTTGACCTTGCTGTTAAAGATAAGAGTAATTAAGAGCAATATATGGATAATATACCCGAATAATTACTGTATTTCATAATTGCAATTAACTACAGCACTTAACTTAAGAACATAATACAGCGTTCGTAAAATAACAGAGTTTCATAAGAAATATTTTGTGTAATTACGAGTATATTGAGAACACGAATACCCATCTTATCCTTTTAAGAATTTGTATACTGTTATTTCACTGCAACTATAGTAATACCTGTTGATTTGCAAATTTATAATTATTGCTGAATAATTTCTACCTTTGAAAAAGAACAGTTGTATCCGTGCTAGATTTAAACAGTAATTTCAGTTCAATCAGGGTCTGATATCAATCATAAACTTCCTAAAAGAACCTATATCGTTAGTATAAATTCGTTAAAATTTCATTATTATCGAAAGTTTTGTTAGAAAATGAATTTTGAACAAGTTTAGATGCTTTACCATACAAAGCCCTAATTCAACTATCCTATGCTGAAAACTTCAATTGAAAATTCCAAGAACGATCTGTTATATTTTACGTAAAAATCTTTTAATCTATGCGTATTTATTATAATCAGTTTATACAATAAATAAAACGACTAATGAAAAAAAAATGTTTCCAAATTTGTTACTCCTTTTTTCGAATTGGCCATCTCTAAAGCGCGTGAATAAACTTTATTTTTCCTTTGAGGCTTTTATCTTCTGCCGTCTCTCAATCATCATTTCTCCTTATCACAGAGAAAGCTCTGTGTCCTATGATTCGCCTTTTGTTGTTACATCTTCCATCTTGAGCCACTTTAAATCTTTTAAATTCATGTACTTTTTTTTTAAATCTCCCTGTCTAAAATTTGTTCTTCTTTTATTCCGATCTCTTTTCTAATTCTAAAAGCTAACTTTTTTATTTTTGAGATTATCTAAGAAATTAAAAATCTTTCTTCAGTCATTCTCTTAAAATGACCGTAAAGTTATTCTCGATTTACTTTTCTGGCATCATAGCTCTAGAAGAAAGAAGAAAACTACGAACGGTAATCGGTCAAAAATGAGATTTTTGCATTTCTCGACGTTTTAAGACTAAGGAACTCAAAAAAACAAAAAAGGGGGATGATGTTTATACGTACATATGAAAGTAACATTACATGTATGCATGTAAGTACGTGTGTTGGCCTGTTTAAAGCATAATAACGTTTTGATGAATAAACTTATGTTTATTCATCAATGTTTTTATTGTAAAGACTTTTGATTAGTTGGAGAGCCATATCTATTTTATTTGACCAATTTTCTAAAAACATTTTGTATAATCCATTATTTTGGATTACTTCCCTTAGATATTTAAACTTTTCCATGATTTTAATTATCCAAAATTTTGTTTTTACTTTATTTTAGATGAAATTAGTACAAACAAATCAAAACGTAATTTTTGTAAATTTGAACGTCAAATGAAATAAATAAATAAATTTGATCTTAATACAAATTATTCATATTTCTTGGAAACTGGATACTCACATTTTAATAAAATTTACTGTGAACATAAAGCTAATTTTGGTATAGTTTAATTAAAAATCTTGTACTGATCCTTTAACGTTGATCATGAATAGAAAGTCAATATGGTAAATAATTACTTTATTATTAATTGGATAAATTTCAGAAATAAATATTTATTTCTAGCTAGATCAACATATTTTACTGTAGTTTGCTGAGCTTTGAATGAAAAATTTTTACGTAGATTGAAAGGTGAAAACGGTAAACCTTCTTAGATTTTCTAATCTCTCTCACAGTGATTTCTTCCTTGGATTTAGGTCACAAACTCCGTTGGTTTACAAGTTATTGAAGCTTGTAAAGCTTCATCAGTGAAAAAAGGAATTATTTTAACTTTACAGAAAAAAATTTATTAAATAATGAAAATTTTTTATCAAAATTTGCTTGAATTAAAATATTATAGAAAAAAATGCTCAGACTTTTTCCCCGCACTTCTTCTGGACTTAGTGGAAAAATACAATCATAAACTGAAAGATTTTATGAGCGTTCTAGTCACAAGATATAATAGTATTGGTTATTTTTCTTTATCTGGATTTCATCGGTTTGGTTTCTAAATCAAATTTTGCCCAAACAGGCACAAGCATGAGTATGGATTGAAATAATATGTCCTATTTTCCGGAAATATCTGAATTATCAGACCGACAATGACATGATCGTATTTTCTATTTTGGTTCTTCCTCTCTCTGCTTAAAATACCTTAAATTGGGTGTTTGAAACAAGTTCCAAACAACAACAAAGAATCTGAAATTGTTATCACCTAAATTAACGTAGATTTCTGATGATGCACTGGTGGGCACACAATTTTCGTAGTAAACTTTCAGGGTTCATGAGAATATTTTTTTTAAATTGTTTTAACTATTTTGTTTTGAAGAATCTTGATTTTGTACTGTATCTGCCGCCTTATTTAGGGCAAACTAGTAATTTAATTGGTTCCTTTTTTTGTCATCAGTCATTTATTTTTTTTTTATACAATTTCTCTTCTACCTATTCTACGTAGTTTAGTTTTAGTATTCTCTTTAACCTTCAGCTTCAAATACCTTTAGACCAAATAAATCCGACCCTATTTTACTGTTTTTTATCCTGTATACTTCCTTAATGAACTAAATTCTCCAACCTGGACAAAATTGGTCCATCTAATATTTTCTTTTTTATAATGATACACAAACTTTGATATTTTTTTTCCAATTTAAAGAATCCCCTCATGTAAAACAGCATCAATCTTTATAATTTTTAATATTCTCGTATAACATCACATCTCAAAAGTCTTCATTCTTTATTTTTCTAGCTTCTTTACTTTTTCTATAGTCTATGTAAGACGATTATAAAGAAGTACATTCCGTCCAAATATTACTAAGATTTCTTCTTAGTATCAATCTGTAATTGATTGGTGGTAACAAACATTACTATTTTCTACACAAAAACTTTCCCATACTTTATTGTTTATTACCTGCATATAACTGTAAATTCTGTTGTATCACCTTCTGTTAATTTATAATTAATTTTCTTTCTATCGCATTTAAGTATGTTTGTTTTACTCTTCTTTAACTAATTCTTTTAAAGTTTATCATTGCCGCAGCAGCAAAATAGCAGCATATTTTTTACATTATTATTATTATTATTATTATTATTATTATAGCTGATATCTGTATGATTGTAATATCTGTCCTTTTTGTAAGTATATTTCTATTAAATCTCTCATTTCTTTCTATTGTTACAGTTGTGAAAAATATTTTTCCTAATTTTAATGGCGTATCGACTTTTTCTCGCTTGATTTTTAATAATTCAGCTACAATGTTCGTCACTTATTATTTTTTGTATTTATATTTTCCTATCAAAAGGTTTTATTTCTCTTGTTTACATAAAGTGTTAGGTTTCAGTATTTATTTGTTTATTCGTTTCCAAGCTGTTAAGTTCATTTTTCTCTATTTAATTCATTTTCCATTTATAGATCCGTCTCTTTTTCGAAGTCTTCTCTCACTCTTTCTCTTTTCCTTCTCTCTCTTAACCTCAACCCCTTAACCGTAATATGCCACCTGAGACTTGCTTAAAATACAAATACAAATTGTACGTACGTGTTAAGAGCGAGTTAATTACAATATATTACACTGAAGCAATGTTTTACCCTTTTAAGCATTTATACATATTATTTCCTTATTTTAAATTCAGCAGTTTAAATAGTTGAAGTAGTAGTTGTTTAAATTACAACCATAAGGCTAATGAATAATCATTGGCTTTGTAACGTACTAACATATGATATAATCAACTACATATTTCCATACGTAGTTATTAGATCTACATCAATTCACACTCTTTTGATTTAGTTTAAAATGAGAACCTTATTCCATTTATAATTTATAAGATTTGATCAATTTTTTAAATTAAAATTACCATAACATATTTTCTTGTAAGTAGAAAATTATTTAAACCGTTTACGAAAAAAAATTTAAATCTATAGCTAGTTGCCTATTTAGCTATTTCAATTGTTACACAGTAGGTTCTGAAGACTTTGTGTGTGTGTGTGTGTGTGTATGTGTATGTATATATATATATATATATATATGTGTGTGTGTGTGTGTGTGTGTGTGTGTGTGTGTGTGTGTGTGTGTGTGTGTGTAAAATCAGAAATTAAGAACAATGTAACATTTACTAATATAAGTTTTTATGCCATGTCTGGAAGCTAGTTAAAAAAACTGAACTAAATTGACTTATTGCTAGAACATAATCCCATTTTGAAAATAAATAAAAATTAAACAAAAATTGTAAAATGTAATAATGGTTCTGTATCAAATATTAAAACAGAATTATTAATAACAAAAGTAGCAGTTTTTTTATTTTATATTGATCATAAAAGTTAGATATATAAAGATGAGTACGACATGAAGATTATATAGGAATTACGAAAGAAATTAAACATAAAATTATTTTAATAGATGTTAGATTTTATGGGTGCAGAAAAGGTTTTTAGTTTTTTTTACAGTTGGAAAATATCGAAAATTAGAAATTGGTTGAATTTCAACAGCTGTCATTAAACGCTTACATGTCACTCCAGACACATAACCTGCAGAACACTCCATGAAACATTAAAAAATAGACTATAAAAACATACGTATAGTGAACTAGACCACTGGTTCTCGAACTTTTTTTTTACGTACCACTCACGAGAATTACAGATCAGAAGCTTATCACAGAATTATTAAATATGTAAAATGTCACTGGGATAGTAGTAAAGTTATAACTCAGTAATAGAGTAATAGACATATAGTTGTACGGTAATATAAACGACTAACTTAAAACATAACAAACAGAATATTTTAATGTTTGAAACAAACAAATATTTTCAAAATTATAATTTTTGTTTATATAAAATGTTTACTCTTCACACATGGTAACTGGTAATTGGCAATTGGACTGGACGTAGAGGGCCAGTAAATTGACCACCTAGATCACCGGACCTTACTCCCTTAGATTACTGTTTATGGAGATGGATGAAATGCGAGGCATACAAGCAAAAAGTAGACACATGTGATGAACTGATCGCTTGTATTCTCAAAACTGATGCCCTGATCAAGGAATGCGAAGATATCATTAAGTTGGCGACAGAAAATGTAAGGAAACGAGTTGAAATGTGCATTGATATCAGTGGTAGAATTATCGATCATTTATTGTAAATTAATACAGTATGATGCACCATAGTGATTATATTATTTTAATTTTTCAAAGGTTTAAATTTATTGCACTAAAAACAGCTGTTCTTAATTTTTATAAATTCATAATGTTTTTCTGTTTTGTTCTGTTTTGCTTTCAATAATAAAAATTGGTTTTTATTTTTGTTTTTCTTAGACTTTATAACGTCAATTTTTCAAATTTAAATTCTCTATATGGTTTGAAAATTACATTTACGTATTTATTATTCATTTCACAAAGTTATTGTACTTCAAACCTAAAAAAGCGTGTTTTTAGTCACAGAATACTTCGTTTTACGTTGGATATCATGAAAATTAAGAAAGATACAGTTCTCGAATCTGTTTTATTCGATTATTTAGTCAAAAAACATAAGAAACTAAGTTTATCCCTTATATAATGCCAAAAAATTTGATTATGACTTCATTTCACTGGGGAAACCGAAATCAGAGCGAAAATTTTCGTTAGCCGTGACTCGATAGCAAAGCGTTTTCGTACTTAACTTTTTGCCGTTTTATGCTACCGCTATTGAATCAATCTTTATGAGATATGGTAAAATTGTGATAGTAATTTATTTTTTTAATTCTGATTTGTGTTTGCGAGCAAAGCCGCGACGAGAAACCTAAAAACCAATTAGTGGGTCCGTTACTAACCAAACAGTTCTCTGAAAAAATTGCAATACACTGTTAGTTCTTATAAATTGAACAGCCTTTAATTTTTATTTATCAGTATTATTCTCATACGTGTGAGTTTAATTAACACAGGGGGATCAAGGGGGTAGAGCCTGCTGGTTAAACATCCCCACTCCAAGACAGGAATCTCAAGTAATCATACAGCGCGGGCGAAGCCATGACATATTACAGAGAACTCTTTTAGACAATTATAAACATGTGGTTTATTAATCTAAAAAAAAAATATTTTTCTCATTTTTACTTTTTTTATTCCCAAATATGTTAAAATGTATAATTATAGCCATATTTATGCTTTCACTAATAATGCTTAATTCATTCCCAACATATAGTGGCAATTCAAATTCTTCACCCGTAATTAAAAATTGTATTTCTCATTTTCTCGATATAAGCTATTTTAATTATACGGATGATGTACTTTTATAGAATGTAATTAAAATTTTTATTATTAATTAATTTTATACTATTTCCTATATAGAACCCAAATCACGACGTGAAATTTGATAAGCGTAAGATTAAAAGATAACTTACGTACACGACACACGATTTTAGAATTTTATTAAAGTAACGGGGCTTGGAAGTATTATAAGCCATAAAAGGTAAGTAAACATCCTTTTTTTGCGTTTCTATAAAAATGTAATAAGAAAATATTAACATTATATCTTTTTTTGGCTTAAATGAGTCCTTTAAAAAATTAATGTTGAAATTAATTTGGTATATAATAAAATTGTATGCAATAAAGTCTCAATGAAATAAATAAATGAATACAAGCAATACAATGAATCAATGAACTAATAAATGAATACAAGCGTATTGATTTATTAGTTAGGTAGGTTGTCTTTCACTATAGAAAGAAGCAAAGAAATTCATGTGTGCGCATGCATGAGCCCGTGCACATGAATACATATTATTCTCATCGTATGGTTCCATGCACCTGAAAAGGTTTTCGTTTTACTTTTATTGAGATTGCAATCTTTTATCAATTTGATAGCTGCATTTCATTTTAGATCGTTTATAATACTTATTCTTTTCCGGTCTGTCTTCCTTGCATCTTCTACTGATTCTTTTAGTTCTGTTCGAAATCCACTCCATGTTCAAATTTTAAATGTCTTCATCTTTCATTTGTATCTTTTTCTTATTGTAACGTACATATTTTAAGTTTCCGTATGTTTCGGGCGTATATATAATATAGATATATATAAATTAATATAATATATTTAAGCCAATGATGAAACAGGTGAAAGCAACTTCCTATACGATCTAAAAAGATTAACTCTGCGTGACAAACGGAAGAATTACAATCGTACCTACTAATCACACCAATATCCTAGTAATATAATGCATTCCTTACTTTTAAGCTTTCTTCAATTTATTAATTTTAAAAAAAGTCAGAAGGGACTTTATCAGCATTATACGGAGGATGAGAAATAATTCAAAGTTGAGTTTCTGGAGCGTTTCAGCAGTATGTGAATGGGCATTGTCGTTCAACAACACAACACCTTTCGACAGCAGTCCTCGGCGTTTGCTTCGAATTGCAGGCTTCAGCTTGGTAGTAAGCATCTCACTGTAACGCGGACTCTTTATTGTCATGCCCTTTTCCACAAAATGTTCCAGTACTGGGCCTTGTGAGTCTTAAAAAACAGTGAGCATCAGTTTTCCTGCGGACGGTTGGGTCTTGAACTTTTTTTTGCAGGGCGAATTTGGATGTTGTCATACCATACTCTGCCGTTTACCCTCCGGCTCGTAACGATGGATCCATGTTTCGTCACCAGTGATGATTCTGTCTAAGAAGGTTCGTTACCATAGCGATCCAAATGTTTTTGGCAGATGTCCAAGCGCGTTTGTTTATGCGACTGTGTGAGTTGTTTTGGAATCCATATTGCACAGACTTTATGAAATCCAAGTATGTTGTGGATGATTTCGTAGGCAGAACCGTGACTAATTTGCAGACGATGTGTCGCTTCATCAATAGTTACTCGTCTGTTTAAGAAAACCATGTCACGGGCACGCTCAATATTTTCCTCATTTGTGGCGGTTAACGGTCGTCCGGCTTCTTCGTCGTGCGTAAAACTTGTGCGACCATTTTTGAATTTTTCAATCCATTCGTAGACACTCCGTAGCGGCAACACACTATTTCTGTACTATACCGAAAGTCTTCGATGAACTTCGGCCCCTCATACACCTTCCGACCACAAAAAACGGATCACTGAACATTGCTCTTCTTTGGTGCAAACAGAAAGCGGAGCAGCCATGGTTAATGGCAGGGCAGCGATAATGGAACTAACCTAACAGCATCAAAGCTGCACAGATATAACAACAATTAAACCACGCATGCGTCACCTACACAACACGACAATACTAACAACATAAATAAAAATGTAACTAAATTGCGGATGATAATTGACTTACCCCGTAGGTTTTATTTGTGATTATGTAACACACCCCGAGTATACAACTCGTAATACGCTAAAAATAAAGTTAATTTATTTAAAATACGAATGAGTAGATAAAATATAAGTAATAGGATCTGATTAATAAGTTGTAAGTGAAATACATTAATCTCTAGTTTTACGCTTTATCATTATGTATGTCATTTTACAAATTCCTTTTGCATTAATTACAGTAATACAAATCGTATTTTTAAACAATAACGTTTTATTTAAATAATTTTGGTAATTGCTATTCAAAATAGATATTTTAAATAAACAGAACGGAAGGCATAGATAGCGGGAGATTTATGTATCTCCCTACTAATCGTAGAACCTGAACAGAAGTCCTTTGCTGCTGAGTCTTTCTTATTATCGGGCGGGTATTTGTTTTACTTTTATCGTTTATACATTTAATTTTGATTATAGACGGAATTGTGGATTGAGTTCCCATCCTTAAGACCAAATTGAAAACTTTATTCGGCTGTCCTTGGGAGACTAGCCGCGTGTACTGAGACCTAAATTGTAAGAGTAAACTCTTTTTCACTCTCGCCATCTTCGTTATTTTGCTTCGGGCCGGGTCCATGCTGGGCCGGGTTCAATTCGTACCACTGGGTACGCCTTTTTTCTTTTTTCGCCTGCCTTTTCGTATTCCCGATTGTAAATAATTTACAAAACATAAGCCTCAGAATTTTCCGTGGTTCTGAAAAGGATACACAGGGGAAAGTGCAGGCCTCTTCTCTCTTCCATCAGTAAACTGTGAGGCTTCGTTTTCCATACTTGTCGCTGTCTTCCTTATAATAGGAAAAGGATGTTGGGTGGCTTACAATTTGTATAGCAAATTATACGTGTTAGTGAGGGGACAGCGATCGCTTTGTCGAATATGTAGAGAAATAAAAATAACAACAATCCATTTCTTTTAGACACACCAGCATCTAGGAAGGGTTTGAGGAAACCACGAGGCCGAAAGAGGTATTCCTTTGTTATATCGTTGTAACCAGTCTGCAGCACCTTAACAGATCTGAAAACAAAGGAAAAGGAACATCCCCTAATACTGGGGTGGAGAGATAAATAGATATAATCTCACAAAACTCTAGCGCGATAGAAAGGCAGAAACGATGTGTTGACATAAAACATTTTTGGGGCTACGGTGAACACTGAGGTTAACCCATCTTATGACTTACCTCTGGGGTATTCTCACACACCGTCCGAAAAATTCACCTTATTGTTGAAGTCTGCAGGTGTCTTCTAGCTTATTTTCTCGTCCTACTTAAAAAAGAATTTTTTGGGGACTACTGTGACACTTGAGGTTATTCAAAATAGATATTTTTAAATAAAGAAATTATATATACAATAAATGTGACGTAAAATTTCTTAACTGAGTGCAAAAAAGAAACTCAATAATCTCATTTGTGTCTAAATGTTCTTGTTAATTTTCATTTATTCTATAAATAATTACTCGAAAACACTCGGTTGCTGGAGTACATTGTTACCAAAAAAAGTAGTAAAATGCTTATCATAGCAAGTGCATGCCTAGTAACAGCCAAGCTTGCATTATACTAGCACGTACGGTACAATAAAATCTTTTTGTATAGTCTGTGATGTAATAACAATAGAATTCATTTGAATGAATTCCAAGTAAAAAAACCATAAAACAGTGTTTTAATATACTCATTGTTATTTTAAAATTTAAATTGCTTCTTAATCATTTGCTTATTTCTTAATCATTTGCTTATTTCTATATTAGAAACACAAGTTTTTTTTTTTTTGTATCGTACATCATTTTAATTATAATGTGCAGCTAGCCGCACTAGTTAATTATTAATAATGATGTTAATTGTTTTTAAAATAAAATATTATTTTAAAATTACGTTATGTTAATCATATGTACTATTCACTTCTTTAATATATAAATTTGAAATAACTTAGCTTAAAATGTACATAAAAACCAATTTTACAACCAACGCAGTAAATTTAACTTAATTTTATTTACATTTATATGGTTTTAATACGATCGATTTATTTTACAAAAACTAGTATCAGCTTTAAGGAAAAAGTAATAATATACGTATAGTACAGTTATATTAATATAGATGTACAGTTTATTTTAGACATTTACATGATATATATTACATATTACATTATATTTTACAACAGATTTTACTTCAGTTATATTAATATAGACGTACAGTTTATTTTAGACATTACATGATATATATTACATATTACATTGTATTTTACAACAGTACAGGATATTGTTTAGTTTATATTGTAAGTATTGGTACAAACTACGAAAACTAATTTACATTATACTTATTATTACAATTTCCAATTATTAATACATTATATTTAATTTCTTTTATTCCTATTTAGAGTGAGTGTCTTGTGAACTAACGTTCTTTATTTGGTAATCTAAATGTACATCAGTTATTAAAGTTTAAAATAATGAGGTTTTATAAAAATTAAAAAAAAAGAAATACCTATATAGTTTTGGAATATTGCAGAATATTTTCGGTCAGTTAATTTTTTAATTGAAGGTGTCTCAATCCAGTTAACTTACTGACGATCAGAAATGATGATGATATTAGTTGGAAGTTCTATAGATGTATTTATAATTAAATCTATAACAGATAATTATCTTCTTTTTTTTCTTTTTTTCCCCCTTCTCGCCCCGACCGGATATCCATTTAAGTATACGCAGTCGGGGAGAGTGTCCATATACTCAAAGGAGGGGTCCCCCAACCACCGGCAGCACGTCCGGCACGGCAGGTTAGCCTCCCCGGTCTCGGATCTTTTATTTTCCATTTGCCATGCCTCTAATCCCCCACCTCATGGCCAAGGTCCGGCAACGCCGTCCCTCAGCCCCTCGGCAGGGAATCGGGTCTCGGCCTTTATCTTTTGCCATGCCTCAAACCGGCGGCACCGACCCCACTAAGCACCACGCACCCGCGCGGCCGACACCGCCGGCCGGGACTCGGTCTTAACTTTACCCCACAGTTCCCCAGGAGTTCCCTCCCTTCTCAGGAACCCGCACACCTCAGCATGCGGGCCCTCCACGGAGGGACTGTCCTCCCTTCCCTACTTTAACTACGACCCCCGTCTTCTGTCTTCGTCTTCTTTAATACGGAGAATTTCCCCCGCGAATTTCTTGAACCAGTCCCAATTTTCCTGATTATACACCATCCAATTAATTAAATTGTCAGGGGTCAGTCTATTAATTGAAATTTCCCTTCTATTATCAGCCCATCTGGGCAATGCGAAGATGGTGTGTTCTACATTGTCGATCTCCTGACAATAAAAGCATTGTGGGGTGGCTCTCTTCCCAATTCTGAATAAATATTGACCAAAACAACCATGGCCTGTCAATAGTTGCGTGCTGTAGAAGTTCACGTCATCCAGTCTCTTGCCAACCCATGTATTTATGTTGGGGATTAGCCTCCTCGTCCAATCCCCAACTCTTGAGTGCGCCCACGCTCTCTGCCACTCTTGCTGTATTAGCTCTATGGTCTCACCTCTGGGAAGTCCCGTGGATTTTAATGTCCTCTCTCTAATTTACAAATCTATCGGGGGAACGTCTGTTATTATACACAACGCATCATACGACACTGTTCTGTAGCCTGCAGCCACCCTAAACAGAGCGAGTCTATGAACACTTTTTAGTTTAATTTTATTTCTCTGTGTATTTATTGCATTTCCCCATACCGGGGCCGCATACAATAACGCCGATGTGGTGGCCGCCGTTATCAGCCTCCTGATTTCCATCTTAGTTGTGCCATGATTTTGAAAAAGCCCCCTCAAGGCCTTAATGGTGGGGGTAAACCTGTTGCAAATCATATCGACATGTTTACTAAATTTTAAGCTTTTGTCTAGCAGAACACCTAGGTATTTTCTTCCGTTGACTTCGATGACTCTTTCTCCTCTGATGTTTATATTTATGTTTCTGATGGGTCTTCTACCAGCAAGAACCATGCAACAAGATTTCCTAAGGGAAATCTGCAACTGATTTCTTTCCAACCACTCGTCAGTTAGACATAGCGCTCGATTGGCTTTGTCCTCTACGATATCTACATTTCTATCTTCCACTAGAACCGCTATGTCGTCCGCATAGCCGACCACTGATACCCCTTCCGGGTAATTTAATCTAAAAATTCCGTCATAGAAGACGTTCCACAGGGTAGGTCCAAGCACGGATCCCTGAGGAACGCCTCCAAACACCTGATATATAGCTTCACCTTCAAGCGTTTTAACTTCGATAAACCTAAGATGGAGGTAATGATTAATCTGATTAATCAGATAGTCACTTATGTGCATATTTTGTAGGGCCTCTAATATAGCTATCCACGGTACTGTGCCGAAAGCGTTTTTGATATCGAGCATAATCATGATGGGAATTTTCCTGACTCTCCAGGATCCACTTCTGGTTGTTAAAGCCCAGTTTTTAACTCTTTCAATAGCACTTATAGTAGAGCATCCTCTCCTAAATCCGTACTGTTCTGGGTGTAAGCATTGCCTCTCCTCAATTTCTTTCCTAAGCCTGGTTTCAATAAGTCTTTCTACGACCTTCCCCATATTGTTAATTAGTGTAATTGGTCTATAACCTCCTGTTTCATTGGCTGGTCCTGCCTTGGGGAGAAAGACCGTCCTGGCTGCCTTCCAGCAGTCAGGAAAACACCTGTTTTGTAAGCCAAAGCTGGCAATGTCCACTATTTCCCAAGGTATTATTTTTGCAAGACCTTTAATGATGGCAGCTGTTATGCCATCAGGCCCTGGGCTTTTTTTATTCTTTAATTTGCCGATAGCCTCCATTACCTCTTGCTGAGTAAACCTGCCGCCTTCGCAACCAATCACTGATTTGTTAGGATATTCCGCTCTGGGGAATAATGTTCTTACTAGTTGTGCCGACATTTCATTACTCAACGTCGGCACATGCCTGCCCAGACGTTTAGTGATGATTTTAAATGCCTTGCCCCAAGGGTCAGCATTAAGTTCATGGCACAGTTCCAGCCATTTACTTCTTTTCGCTTGCTTTATAAGAAAGTTCAATTTCTTTCGAGCTTGTCTGTAGTTTTCGACAGCTAGATTGCCTTCCTCTATCATGCCGTTTCTGGCTCGTAAACGTTGTGCAATTCTTTTACACCGGTGCATTATCTTCCTTTGAACTTCTATTCCCGGTGACCACCAGTATACCGGAAGTTGTCTATTGTTGTTGTGCGGTATCTTGGCCATTTCTTCCTTGATGATGTCTTGAAATAACACCGGGTCTATTTGTGCGCAGTTCATGATTTTATTTGCCGCGTTTCTGATTACGCGGTGGATCTGGAAGTCGGTCAATCGGTGGTCGATGTGTATCTGTCTTGTTCCTGTAGGGTGATCTCCAGTAGTGACTGAAATGGCCTTATGGTCGCTGCCGATTTCCTCATTGAGGACTGCGAAATCAATTGTATTAATATTCAACCTGCCGTCAACTAAAACTAAGTCTAAGATCGATTCATGTCCTCTCGCACAGTACGTGGCAGTCCCTTCATTCATGCAGGACGCCCCGGTGGCCTCCAATAGTTCCTCAAGAACTCTTCCCTAGCATTGGAGGTGGTGGCTCCAGCCAATGCAGTCCTACAGTTAAAATCTCCCAACTCGACTGTTCTTTTACGGGAGCGTGTCTAAGTTGTTGTAGGCTAAGTAATTTCTGCTGAAAAAACTCCATGTCGCAATTCGGGCTGATATATATTCCGATAATTATTGTATCATTTAGTTCTATGGCTACAATGCCATCTTCTCTATGGTATAAACTATGATCCACGTTGCCTACGATTCTCCTAATGGCCACGTCCCCGTTTCTGTCGGGCAACCATTGATCCCTGGCCACCGAGTACATGTTGGGTTCCGTGGCCACCAGAAAATTGAAATTGCCTCTTGTGGCCATCTCTACCGACAGATCCACCGATAGCCTGCTCCTATTATTATTGATTAGAAATATCTTACACATGATTTTTGTTACAACTTGTATTAGCAGTTCTATGTGATGTAGATCCGCAGTCAAGGCATCTCGTTGCTTCTTTCCAATCTTTAATAACGTGTCCTGGTCTTCCGCAATTGAAACATAATTCTGAACGATCCGGACCTCTTCATTCTCTCCTGCCATGCCCTGTATTCCAGCAACGATAGCATTTCTCGACTTCCGTGCGTATGTATACTCTACAGCACACCCAGCCAACCCTCAGCCTTGATGCAATGAGCTTAGTAGCGTTTCTTTGGTTAGTGACCACAGTGGCATTTTTTGTATTGCAATACGCTTCTCTTATGGATGTGATTTGAAAACCTTCACCAACTCCAAGTACTTTTTCGATCGCCTCCTTGATTTCTCTTTCTGTAGTATCGTACAGCAGGTCCTTGACATGCACCACTGTTCTACGGTCGCCTTTGGTTCTAATGTCAACTTGAAGTTGTTCAGCCCTATTCTTGAGCAGAGAGAAAAACTCACCTGCTTTCTGTGATCCGCTAATTCTGACCTCTAGTTGTTGGTCTCGGCCTTTCCTGATGGATAAGATATCCCCTGCTTCCTCAGCCTTGACTTTATCTTTCACTGTTTTTAAGAGATCCGCGTATGTTTTTCCCGGCGCCTGTACTACTACAGTCTTACTCTCCGTAACCGGCGGAGTTCCTCTTCTAAATGACAGATAATTATCTGTCATTTTTTAACCAAACAGTGTCATTTATAGTTTCAAGTACATTTGTAATTATAATATGTTTTTTTTGTCTTCAGTCATTTGACTGGTTTGATGCAGCTCTCCAAGATTCCCTATCTAGTGCTAGTCGTTTCATTTCAGTATACCCTCTACATCCTACATCCCTAACAATTTGTTTTACATATTCCAAACGTGGCCTGCCTACATAATTTTTTCCTTCTACCTGTCCTTCCAATATTAAAGCGACTATTCCAGGATGCCTAAGTATGTGGCCTATAAGTCTGTCTCTTCTTTTAACTGTATTTTTCCAAATGCTTCTTTCTTCATCTATTTGCCGCAATACCTCTTCATTTGTCACTTTATCCACCCATCTGATTTTTAACATTCTCCTATAGCACCACATTTCAAAAGCTTCTAATCTTTTCTTCTCAGATACTCCGATTGTCCAAGTTTCACTTCCATATAAAGCGACACTCCAAACATACACTTTCAAAAATTTTTTCCTGACATTTAAATTAATTTTTGATGTAAACAAATTATATTTCTTACTGAAGGCTCGTTTAGCTTGTGATATTCGGCATTTTATATCGCTCCTGCTTCGTCCATCTTTAGTAATTCTACTTCCCAAATAACAAAATTCTTCTACCTCCATAATCTTTTCTCCTCCTATTTTTACATTCAGTGGTCCATCTTTGTTATTTCTACTACATTTCATTACTTTTGTTTTGTTCTTGTTTATTTTCATGCGATTGTTCTTGCGTAGGACTTCATCTATGCCGTTCATTGTTTGTTCTACATCCTTTTTACTCTCGGCTATACATATTATAATATGTATTAGAATTTTTTTTTTTTTTTTGCTTGATGATATCACCACATAAGCTTGAAGCTTGTGCATCGGATGTGGAAATGGAATTTTGTAGTGTATGAAAAATCCTATGCCTGACCCCGGGACTTGCGGATGAAAGGCCGAGACGCTACCACTCCGCCACGGAAATCGGCACTAAAAAAGGATTAATTTAATTTAATTGTTTACCGACTTTTCGACAAAAAATACGGTATTACTTTCGGTCGCATGGTGGGAGTGGAAAGGGAAATGAATTTTCTTTCCGTTACAGTAAATAAATACAATGTGAATAGCATTTTCGAGAACGAAAATATTGTTCACTTAAATTAGGGTTTCTTTATATATATATATATATATATATATATAGGCCTATTTATAAAACCTCCAAAACTACTAAACCAATTTCATTGAAATTTAGATATGCTGCAGTGGCGTATCTTAAGTTTTGTATGGGAAAATTTGATGAAGATTAGTTTAGTTCTTGAGTTATGCTCAATTTAAGGTTGAAAAAATTATCTCAAGTTAGAAGCGTGGTTCGTTATACAAGTTGGAACGCTGACGTTTCTTTATCTACGGTATCTATTAGCAATATTAAACTAAATTAAAAAAATTTAAAACCAAATTAAATTAATGAAAAGTTGGTCTTCTATTGTATAACGACGCAAGATTTTTTTTTTAATTATCTTAAAAGTTGTGCAGATTTTACTCTTAAAATGGTTAATTTTTTTAACTTCTTCTTTTACAAAAATCAAACTGGTCAAATAAATCGTGTATAATTCTTTTTTCATTTTTTTTTAGGGAGGTTATTACAACACTGCTTTTACTGTATTTTCTGTTTTTGCAGTGCACATACACAAACACACACACACATACCTTTTAAAATTTGTATATAATTCATTTAACCTTTACTTTTTATTTGTTTTTTCTTTTACTTGAAACTGTTGAATCAACTTAACATCCAAGAAAATTAATTGTTAAAGACTGATTTAAATATTTGTGTATATTTTCTTCTTTTTTTCTTTTGTGAAAAAATAATTAATCTTCGATTGCAGCATATGTCTTGCTTATTTATTTACTTAAAATTTAAATTTATATCATTACTTCTTTTGGCATTCATTGTATTTTATAATTTACTTCTTGTTTTAAAAAAAAATTGCTCATTTAATTATATTTGCTCTTTCATTAAAACATATGAAATGATTTTATAAAGAAATAAAAGCTATTATGATTTTTTTTTTGGATTTTATTTTAATATTAATAAACTGAATACTTAATTACTTTTATAATAATTTTAAAAAGAGAAGCTTTTTCATAATTACAGTGTGACAAAACCTTCTACTACTTAACTAGAAATATTAACTTAGTATAATAAATAAAGTTTGTTAGATGAATGGATACGTTCCACCAGTGTTTTGTAGGATACCCCTTTCTAATAAATAAAAGAATTTTAATGAAACTTCTAAACCTAAGAAAATAAATCTATGGAAAAATAATATTTGGTTTTTCTTTTCACCACATCTGTGCGTTTTTTTTGCTTTTGATTCTGCGTCTTCTTCATATTTCAAGATTGCCGTTATAAAAATAATATATATATATATATATATATATACTAGCTGGGCAAGGCACGCTGTTTTAGTTAACGTCATGGTTGTTAGAATAGTAATAAATAACAATTAAAGCCTGATAAACTCTCTTTCCTGCAATGTTTCCCTCTTTCTTGATATAGAAGCTCTGATATGCTCCTGTAGATTAATATATATACCTTTTGGCTCCTGTTTCTATTCCCTTAGAATACCTTTTATCTCGGGAAGGGGTCAAGTTAGAGAGCTGAAAATCGGATATGTTATAAAACGCATATTCTGTTATTTTTACCTCGAAAAACGAAATAAGAAACGGTATTAGGTCATCGGCCAAGAGGAAAAATTTGCAATTTCACCCACAAGGGGCTAGAGCCGCGATCTATGGCTGAAAAACCTTTCCTGGAATAACCTAAATGTATCCTAACATTTGAAGCAATCTGTTGGTTAGTTTTCGCTTGGTGCTATTGCAAACGAATAGATTCGCCACGAACTTTCGCATTTATATTTGTATCCGTGTGTAAATAAATCATCATCATTATATTATACGAGAAAGAACGATTTTATTTTTTGAAATAATTTTGATGGTCGGAGTTGTAAAATAGCGATTAAAACATAATTTAATCGTATACATGTGCTAAAAGCAACTGTGTAACTCTTTAATACAATGTAAAACGAGATAGTGTTGCCTCTCATCTCATCAAGATAAATACAGTAAAACTTGGTTATAACGAGATTCAAGGGACCGATCATATATCCTTGTTACAGCCGAATGCTCGGTACTTCCAGTTGCCACCTCATAACCGTAAATTTTTACGCCGTCATTATCTATTATAGTACAAAAATATACTGTATACCTAAGAAGAAGCTGTTTTAAAATAAAATATCGATGTGTTTTGTATTGTAGACTAACAAATAAAATTTATACGTAATACAATTTTTAGACGCTAATACGTTTTGCTGTTAACCAAAACGGTTAGCGTTCAATGAATTAGCCAAAAAAATGGTAATAAGTGTCCAGTAAAAATTACAAAAATCATAGAGGAAAGTAACAAATGAACACCACACAAAAATTTCTATCACACGTTTTTACGTATAAACTGTAATTATTAAATCTACAAAATCACTGTAATCTCTTTTTTCTTCATTCTAACAGAATACGTCAAAACTTATTTGCGCTTACAAAATAGTTAGCCTTAAAGTAATCGTTTATTTTTGTATGTTTAATAATCTTATATCTGTAATTATCAAACAGTTTTGTAGTTTATTCAAGTACTGGACAAATTTATCACTTATGTTATTAGTCTCACACTAAACTCCGTTAATATTTTAAAACATTGTTTGGCGTCAATCATTGATACGACTGGGAGAGTAGTAGATTCATCTTTGTTTTCAGTTTCAGCTTCGATATCATCTGCACGAATATGAGTTATCTCAGTAATAATGTCTTCATCAGTCGGAATTTCTGTAGTATGTACGTCATCATCTGCTGTTGTGTAGTCATCTGTTGAGCATTCTTGAAAGGCTGATTTTTTTATCGAGTTAAGAGTTTGAATCCATTCTGAAAGTGGTATATCGTCTTCATCACGGTAATCTTTCGTCGAAATATGACGTGCCATATTTTTTACCCAGAAACCTAAAATGAAAATGCATTCACTGAAGCGACTACAGTATTACTGTACTGTATTTGGCTACGGGGTATCCGATCGATCACTTTAACGCAATGCTGTATGTTTAACTGATTCTATGGCACAGTACTGTATTTTTAAATTGAAAATTATACTACTGAATTTACCAGTGGGGGTAGGACAGATAAAATGTATCTTTTACCACGCCCCTCTTCAGACTTTCACTTAAATCGTTTAAAATGTGTTATAAAGTTCGATAAACCTGTATGGGCGGTTTTGACGGATCACATTGTTCGGCCCCAGTCTTTCCTGAAATTTTGCAAACAGAAAAACCCGAGTAATTAAACTAACTGCCAGCCTTTGTAATACCGCAATGGCATTTGTATTGTATATGCTGCACAACGTCCTGTTAAAACCTTTCGTTCACCCTTTAGACCTGACCTGAACAAGCCTAAGATAAAATGTCACAATCTTTACGTATAAATTGTAAATGTGTTATTTCGTATTTGAAGAAATGGGATTTCCTTTGCGTTGATATTATTTGGTTGTTATTTAACTTTTTTTGAATTACAGTATTTAAAAAAATGAAAATTCTCGAAATAATCAAGTTTATGATGCGTCGATAGCTCGCTAAAAGCAAGTTAATGAGATAGAAAACCAAACAAACCCAGAATTTGCTCGTTACAACAAAGTTTTAGTTACAAGCGAGCTAGTTATTCGCCGGTTATTCTGTATTTCTCTTTATTGGATTATGAACTAGTATGAAGAGCTCCGTAGTTGTAATTTACACAGTGATTAATATTGTAAACTCTCGATAATCTCTGTTGAAGAAATTAGGCTAATGACGGCTTACGTTATTTGTATTACGAGTTATGTAATTACGTTTTACCTTATTACTACTATCGCATTATCTTTATAAAATTTAAATCTACTCTGTTTACGTCAAAGAGATATATAAAATAACAAAATAGTGGTGGTAATTTACATCTTTCTTTCACCCACGACCTCTCTATATTTTGTATGTAACGCCATAGAAACTTACGTTGTTAATCTATACGTTATATCACAGTAATTAGTTTTGTTGAATTAATTTTATTTTTTATATAACATTTTTTTAAAGGTAGCCATTGGTTTTTTGTTTATTTAAAAAATAATAATATTAAAAATGTGCATTTTTTTAATGCTTGAATAACACGAAAAAAAATCTAATGTGGACACCACATGACTTCCTTGTACACCTATTAAATTACATATACACAATTTTTTAAAATGAAAAATACATACAATTTTATTTCATTATAACTTCTGATATTTTTTCATATTTTTTTAATTGTTATTATTGAATTATTATTTATTGTAATTTTTTTTTACAGTCAGAGGTTAATAATTATTAATAAATCAATATATTTAAACTAAAAAAAAAGGAGATGAAGTCTCATTCGAACCGATGTGCCTCTCCTTTGTAAGATCCAAATATTGCATTAATTAAAATTCTATTTGCTTATAACTCTGGAACCAATGAAAGTAAGTACCACTTATGATATATCGTTGAAAAGCTCTCAATGAGGGCTTATTAATGCAGTTAAGAAAAAGTCCAAAATCAATTTTCTTTTAATTTTGGGCTTTTTTGGACACTTTTGGTCTTGTCGATTGCAATCAAAAAGGGAGTTGTTAGCTAGATGTTACAACAGTCCTATATCCAAAATTTTAACATCCTACGGGTAATAGTTTTGAGTTATGCGAGATACATACGCACATACATACGTACGTACGTACGTACGGGCAGACGTCACGCCGAAACTAGTCAAAATGGATATTTCCGTTGAAATCTGAAAACCGAAATCTTTCTCGATCACAATACTTTCTTTACTTTGTACAAGGGAGTAAAGATAAGTAACATTAATTGCATAATATATAGAAAAAATCTAAACATATTAATGTAAGCGGACTATTTTAAAAATGTTGGTAGCCTAATGTAGACTAAATTATTTTACCTATATTTTAATTTATCCTTTTTAAAAATAATTTTTTTTGTAAAAATTTCTTGATTAAATAGTAGCTTCTTTTTAGTGTAAAAAAGAATTTTCACGACTAGGCCGGCCATGTTGTACAGTACGCTTTTCTGCATTTTATGTACGGGGTCTATAATTAAAAAAAAATTGTACAATTTCTTGATAATTCTATATATGAAATGGTATAAATGGTTTAAAGTAAAAACTAAAAAAAAAATTTGAAAAATGTTTAAACCAAAGAAAAATAGAGATAACAAAAAAACTATTTTAATCTTAATTGGTGGGAGCTAATTTTTGAAAAATTTTCTGGATTATTTATATATGCATTGTAGGTAAAAAATATACTTTAATAAAGTATTTTATAAAATGCCTCTGAAGAAAATCCAAATTTTTTTTCGTGATTTCCCCCATCCCCTTTACGAATTTTTGAAAAATAATATTATGATTAATGCTCCATATATAGAAATATTTACCCAAATCTAAATAACGATCATGAAATGTAATGCTAACTGCAATGCGACACACGTGCATATGTCACACACAGGCAATGAAATAGAAATTTTCTGTTCAGGAAATTGGCTACGTAAAGATGGAGTAAATGTTAACGATATAATGAACAAGTGACGTAATCAGTATGAAAACACATACGAATTGAAGATTCAGACTTTTGAAATAACTTAGACTAATCTATAGAAATAAAAAAAAAATAAAAGTTCTGTAGAAATAATTTTAAATAAAAGTAATATACGATTATTTTTTTTAATTTTATTGACTCAGGAGATTCAAGCGTCAAAATATATATACAAATACAAATGGTGAATTTTTAATAATTCTACTGCTTCTGATTTGTTACAAAAAATCAGAAGTTAACATTACAATAGACATTTTAAGGTTCACGTTCCCATACCAGCACATCGACAATATGAATGTGTATATTGTGAATTGTTAAGTACAGAATGATTCAAAAAGGACTTTACAAATTTAAAAGCAAATAAAAATTTATTGAGATAACTTACAGGTCTCATTTCATAGAAAAATATATCAAGTTTGTCACCCAACATTCACTTTAGTTCGATTGGCTTCCATTTGTAATGCGGCATACATCCCACCTGTAATCAATTCCATTCCAGATTGTGGCCAGCAAATCAGGCGTTACTTCTGCAGCTGCGGCTTTAATTCGAAGTCTTAGCTTAACAAGATCAGCCGGCATAGGTGGTACATTGACCCGATTGATCATCAAGAAAATCTCGGACTTCTAGTCGGCAGTAAAGTGGTTCCTCTTCTTGCTTATTGTAATGGAGTCCATCTTGGTCGTCAAGGTCTACTAAGTCTTTAGGGCACAAAAAAACATTGCCTTTAGAGCTATCCCATGGATTTTCGCTACGCCATGTTAGGCAGTTATGGGTGTTCACCTTCTCACTGATGTGAAACGTTGTCTCGTCACTAAAAATTACATTGTCTGCAATTCTGTCTATCATTTCCATACAAAACTTCAGCCGAGCAGCTTTGTCGTTATCTGTATTGTGTTGAACCACGGTTTGTGTGGCTTCAAGTGCAATCGTTTATGTGATGCACGCCAGACAGTCGTTGGAATGCCAGTCTCACGTGATGCACGTCAAGTTGATTTTTTCCGACTTTTCTCTAAGTTTTTCCACAGCATCTTCAGGGACGCGAGGGCGTCCTGTTGATTTTGCATGTTTAACAGAACTACCTGTCTCAACAAAGGTTTGGTGCCAATAGTAAATTTTATGCTTATTAGGAAGCTCCTTACCGTACTGTCTACGAAAATTATGTTAAACTGCAGTTGCTGACTGCAAATCGTGAAACTTAAAACACATACCGAGCACGTTCCGCACTTCTGAATGTATCCATTTTTAACAACACTGGTGAGTAAAAAGTTGATTTGTTTTGCTACGAAATGATACCTCAGCCGAATCTTTAAGTTATCTAAATAAATTTTTATATGCTTTTAAAATCGTGAAGTCCTTTTTGAATCCACTCTTTATAGTAATTAATCAAATATAAACGAATAAATATTTAATATATATTTTATTTATATTAATATATAATCTACTTCTAATGAACTGGATGATGGTATTCTGCTAATCATTTTATTTTTTATGACTATGCCCGAACGTCCTGAAAAATTTGAGACACAGAACAGTCGGAATGTTTAAGAACCATCAAAGCGTACGCTGATCGGCTATGCGACTTGTAGGCCGGTCTTGTTTTCTAGGAAACGTGACATGAGTGGTAGCGTCGCAGCCTTTCATTCGGAGGTCCTTGGTCCGAACCCAGGTCAGGCATGACATTTTCACACGTACAAAATTGTCATCATTCTATCTTGTCCTCTAAAGTAATACCTATCGGTGGTTCCGGAGGCTAAAAAAAAGAAAGTACTAAAAGAACAGTAAGTAGAATATGACCTTTTCACGATTATTTGTTAAAATTGGCGTCGTATATATTTATTATTAATCAAGATAAAAACATAATCAAAATATTAATCTTAATAAAGAAACATCGATATCATAGCAGGAAATTTAGGCAGGTGTAAAAAAAATGCTACGAATGACATGATTAACACAGGTCTGAAATAGCGGTTAATCCCAATTGCAGTGGCAACTGAAAAATTTTAGCGGTATTCTTTATTATTGTGACGTAGTTTGGGATACATTGCTCTATTAACGAATTTCTAAATTTTTATCTCGTCCTTGCGTTTGTTTTAGTGGTTATTTTACGCCCACACTTTATTAACAATCTAATAATATTTCAAGCACCGATAATAAATGTATAATTACAACACTGTTAGCTAAAATTTATATTATAAAACTAATTAAACTTGTTCTGAATAAACGTGGCTTAAAATGTTCACATTATATTAATGTTTACATTATATTTCTGAATGAATAATTTATTTATTTATTCTCTTTATTCATCAAGCTTAATTCATTGCAGCTCTAGCTAGACTATTATGGATATACTCTTACTTACCATTTCATCTCTCTCGCTTTCATTTCCTTATTTCTAAAAAGTTTACTTATCTCTTCCTCTTTTATATAAAGTTCGGTCTCCTATAAGTTTTCAATGGAATATTACTATATATCTACTATTTTGTTTCTTCTCTCTCGCGCTCTTTCTCTGTCTCATACCTTTTCTGTGTCTTTATATAATAAGTATGACTGACGGCGTTGGGGGTAACTTTAATGAAAAGTCAGAAAGAGGGAACATTTTGAATTCAATATTTTCAGTAAAAACAAGAAGATCGTTATAGTTTACTTACTACCCTTGAATGGAATTTCTCGGTCTCTCTCATCTCTTTCTTTCTATCTTCGTCTTTATGGATTCTTCTCCTTTACACTATTGTTTATTTTGCCTTTTTTTTTTGAAGACAATGTATTTATTTCGCTCGTTTTCACATTATTAAAACATTTAATTTTAACAGTAATTCATTTTGAAATATTAAATTCGTAGTTTTAATTGATTTATTTGTAATCTCCTCTATTTTTTAATTTAATATCGCATAAAATTCATCAATAGTAAATGTATGTGTTTATGGTTTTTCATAAATGATTTAACGTATTTATTTACAAAAAAAATTTAACTAAACTATGATGAAATTTAAAGAATTTAGAGCAAAAGCGTATTACGATTGTTTTTTTTAAATTTAAATAACAGCTTTAATTCTTACATAGTATAGTATTTACTCGTTTATCTAAATAAATTTAAGAGTATTTCCAGTCTTTCTTCGGATTCTGTGGACAATTTTTTGTATTGCTGTATGAAATATTTTGTAACTAATTGTTTATTGTTATTTAAGAAATATCTGTACGTTTTATTTTCCGGGTGTTAAGTAGATGTTTTGGGATGTCTTTTGGTAATATATTTTTAAATTAAACATTGAAAGAACTTAGATTAAATAATTTAGAATTTTCTTTCATCTAAGTAAAAATTAGAGTTCTTTTTTTCCTAGGGTGTTAGAAAATAATTTAAAGCCACTCATTAAAAACATATGTTTTTATTTTTCCATTATTTTATCTTGTAACAAAATTATTTTGGTTACATTATTATACTTTGTTATCAATGGTATCTCCTCTAGTCTTGTACCATACAATCAATGATTTTTTCATATATTAAGTGATCAGCTTTCTTCCTTTCCAACTGTCTTCAGATCACTTGTTGCCTTAGCTAGTGACAACCACCAGTCTCGATTCCGCTTTATCCTTGTGCTTCCCTTTCGCTGTTGTTAGGATTATGATGTCCTTAGATTTTGAATAATGACTCAAAATTGGTCACGGAATCATTTTAATATCTGGGGCACGAAACCATGTTTTTGATTACAATGATTACTGTTACAGGTAGATGTAATTTTCCTGGAAGAGATCCCATGTTATTGTTATTAACTACATATTTTTATAACACTTAGTAAAAATTATGAGCGTGATCATTATTTTACTGATTTCAGTACACTATAAAATAATTCATCCCTGATGCTACTATATTACCATCTTGTTGGATTTTTAGATTGAAAAAGTCCTGTAGAAAGATTTTTTTCATCCTGCGAACTATGATCTTACATCAAGGGAATGGCTTAATAGCAATTCAAATAAAAAAATTACATTATTCTTTCTGTTTTTCGTGCTATCTACTCTTTTAGTTACACATAACGAGAAAAACTGCCTAAGTTTTTTTTGCTAATATCATTTAAGAAAATTTTATGAATTGAAAAATGTTTATGAACAGAATTTATTCTGTTGCATACAACGTACATAGGTATGTTAATGTTGCCATAGGAGACGTCAAATTTTAGTGGAAGATTTCTTCGAATAGCGTTTACAGCTTTGCAAAGCTAAAACAATTTAAATCCTTGAATGAGAGATGTCTTCCTCTGACAATTTGCCTAAGGCAGTCATCTATTATTCTAAACTACATTACTTTGCCTCAAAATTTGTTGCGAGCGTGTTTTTAATGCTTTTAGAATCTCAAAAATTTGTTTTTATGATTTATCAACCTGTATTTATTCGAAACTTTGCCACTTACTCTCATCTTAAACTGATGTTTTCTTCACTTTGATAAAAGCAATAATTCATAGGCCAATATCCTAAAAAGTAGAATCAGCAGAATGGAAAGAGCTGCTTATCCAGTTGTGCCAATTCACATTTTAGTTCTCAAAAATAACATATGGCAAGCATTAAGGGGGCAGTAGTTTTCAACAATACAAAAAAAAACTTTGGAGTTTTTTATCCTAATGGTAACATGTGTATAGGTTTTAATATTTTGGTATAAAATGTTAAGTATTTTTTCACATCATCATTTTACAAATCTAAATCATTCTTTTTGAATTAAAAAGCAAAAAAACGGTATCTTCATGTCTGTCCATTTAACTATTTTTTCCCCCCGTAAAACTAAGTAGTTTTATGTTTTGAACTGTGAGATTGAGAATGAATGACTCGCTTCATAACACCGATAAAAAAAAATTAATAGGTGTAATTAGTCATTCCCTAATTACTTAAATTATCTATACTTATTTTAAAATCTGAAAATTTTCTTTAAAGAAAAATTGTAACTCTTTTATCACGATTTTTTTAACTTAATTCAACTTTCCTCTTGTGTCAAATGAGCAAAAGAAATTTCTAATGATATTTGAAAAATAAATTCTTTTCAAATATTCAATTTTCAATTCTTTACAAGTTAAAAATATTAAAAATATACAGCGAAGTAAAAATATTTAGTAGAATTTTGGTATTACAAAACACTATTGATAAAATAAGATGTTGGATAACCATTTCCTGCAAATTTTACTGTATTTTTACCACGCTGTTTCTACTTATTTTGCCTTTTTTTCTGTACTTAGAAAATTCATTCAAGTTGTTTTTCAATTCAATATTTTTAGAATCTGCATATATATAAAATACAATCATTTATAATTGAAAACACAATTCTTGAATTTCTTGAAAAATGGCTTTCGGTTGGTAGATAACGCACAAACTAGATGAGGAGGTTGAGAAGAGATTAGTTATTTAAAACTTATTTAAAAGGTGATAGGTAATAAACAATTTTTGTGCGTTTCACACGGGTGTGAATTGAAGTATGGTTAAACAATGTTACAAAAGTCTACTTTTCTTTGTTTCTCTATTTTTTACGTTTGAACATAAACTTCTGTTATGTAATGAAATTCTATACACAAATAAATAGGCATGAAATTTAATACTTATTAAAAAATATTAAAGAACAAAATTAAAACAAAAGCAGATTTAATAACTTATTTCCTTATAATATAAACTTAGAAGAATAATTTTATAGTTAATAATCATAAGTAGACATTATGAAAAATGATGTAGAAGGAATTAATTAAAGAAATAAATGAAGAAAAACAAATAAGTAATAAATATTTATTGAATAATAATGTAATTAAGCCTTTTATAGTCTAAAAGGTAGATTATTTTAATGCTCTTTGTTAAAACATCTTGGTTTATATTCGAAATCTCCTTGAAAGTGAATGATTAGTTTGGAATAATCTTTTTTTTTTTTTTATTATGCGTGTAAATACTTAGTTGTAGAATTTAATAGCAGAACTAGGGATAAAAACTTAATCCTATAGAAGATCAGTAAATCTGTTTTTTATTAATGTATAGATACATTACCAAGAAACATTCAGTAGGCTTCCTAACTATTTAAAGAGTCACTATGTTGTAGAAAAGCCTTAAGAAAAAACACTTGTTTGGTATCTCATAAAAGGTTTTTTAATGTTTTATTTGTATCGTTATCATATTTATTTATTATTTATTTTTAACAATGCTCCTGAATAATTTTTTTCAAAGAAAAGTAAGGTATTACTTTGGGTCACACGTAGGACTACGGGGTGAAAATGAATTTTCTTTACATTTTCAGGTATAAGAAGTAACACCATAATACCATTCAAAATATAGTTTCCATGTATATATATATATATATATATATACCTATAAAACTTTGTGTCCCGAAAATTTCCAAAACTCGTGGATCAATTTTATTGAAATTTAGATATGTTGTAGTGTCTTTGAATTTGTCCTTATGAAAGTTTTATGAAGATTAGTTGAGTCTTTCTTGAGTTGCGTTCAATTTACGGTCGAAAAAATTTGAGCGGGGCAAATTAGAAGCACGGTTCATTATGATGTTGCAAGTTGGAATGTTGACGTTCCTTTATCTGCAGTATCTATTTACAATATTGTTCGGCGTATTCAGGTAGTGTTACCTACTTTGAAGGTCACGAAAGCTGGATGACCCCCCCCCCCCCAGCTTTCTTTCTGTATAAATGTAAAATTTTCTTTATAAATTTCATTCATTTCTTTCTTTCTTTGAGGTTCACGAAAGAGGGTATGCGTTTGAGCGGGGCAAAAGGAAATATCATATAACAATCGGTCTTCTAGCGCAGAACTGTGCAAGAATTTTTTTTATATTACTGATGATAGTTTCATTGTTATATATATTTTCTGTTTAAATAAGACCAATAGAAAATATATATTGCAGTGAAATTATCATTCGTGTTAGACCTGAATAGGTGTAACACCAATTTTCGTATTTATGTCAATTTTTATATTTACTTTAAATAATACATATATCTTGTATAATTGGGTATTTTTATATTCGGACTTAAATAAATAAACAGTACTTCGAAACATTATGAAACAATTTTTGTTTAGCAGTGTTTTTTTATTACAGTAAAAAATGTTTGTTGTCAACGCAATGGATTTTCCAGAATGGCATCTGATTTGGAGATTTAAATATCTTAATCGCTTTAAACCAGAATTTAAGACTTCTATTGAGACTATTTAAAACGTCGACTACTGCTTGTATCTTTCCTCTTTTTTTTAATCTTTTATTGTAAAACCTTTGCTAAAAATATTATTTTTATATATTTCGTAAGTATTGTTTATTTTTTCTATTATTACGTTTTCTTTGGCTCATTTATTTACTTTTAAAAACATATGCTTTTGCAGATTTTTTTGATATTTTTTTTATAATGACTGAAATAGCCTAGTAGGTTTAGAATTTAAATAAAAAGTAAGTTTTTACCGGTAATCTTGTTTATTGAAATCCCATAGGTAATTACGAATGTGATAGTATAACAAAAAACACCAGGATTTTTTATCATCGTAATGAATGAAATTATTTAGCTTTAAACTTATCAGCAAAGATATTAACATGATTTGGTTTTATGAAAAAAAGTTGTTTTTTATGTGAGTTGATTTATGTGATAATCGATTGAAATGCACAATAATGTTAATGTTATTAGTTAGGAAATTTAGATTTGGATTACAATATTTGCAACTTAACTGTAACGTTTAACTTTATTAATATTTAGAACTTCATTAAAATCTAATACGAGACAGAACTACCGGTCCCAATTAAATTTCTTCGTTATTAGAAGTTAAATTCATTTCTAAATTCTCTAAGTTAATTCGGTCATCGCCGGAAATTTGTTACTTGCTTCGGTTTTTTTTTGAAAAAAATTACAAAATATTTTTTCTTGTACGTGTTATAGTCAGTTTTTTCCATTTAAAAGATACGAACAGCATTTCAGTTTAAAAATTACTTTTTTTAAAAGTGCCTATAGACGCAATTTTCGTTCCATAGTCTTTTGTATTGGTAGGCTGCAATTAAAAAATTGTATTATTTACTTTGATTTAACGAGATTGAAAATTGAACTCATAAAATGTTTTGTAGGAAGTATTTTCCCTTTTTTTATAGTCGAGGGCTATCCCAAAATTTTTGCACAGTTCATCAGGATTTAAATAAAATTTATTGTTCATCAAACCAAGTTTACACCCCTTCAATAAAATCCTCCCCTTATATTTAATGCATGCTCACTAGTGATCTTCGTTGATGTTAAGATGATCTTTGTTGAGTTATTGAATTTCGTGGGTCACTGTAGCTGATAACTCTTTCAAACGAATTCCTCGGAGTGAGTTTTTCAGCTCTGAAAAGTGATCGGAGCCTGGTGGACTAAAATCAGAACTATGTGGTAGATGGCGAAGCGTTTTCCAAGCATAATCGAGGAAAATATCAACGAAAGAACTCGCAATATGTGGATGCACATTGTCATGTAAAATTGACACAATACTGTCGATTTTTTGTAGAAGCAGTTTTCGAACTTTCGGTTGAAAACATTTACGATTTGTATTAGTGAGTAGCAGTCACAATAGTATCATTTGGCACTCTGTCCGTAGCAATAAAATCCTCTTTATCGCAAGCTAAAATCATCATTCGCTTTACTTTTGACTCCATGTGATCACATTTCTTTGGAATTTCCTTCCAAACACTGCTAACTTCATTTCACGTTCAGAATTACATATTCATGTTTCATCAATAAAAATTATTCGATTCAAGAACTGCTCACCTTCCTTTTCGTAAACTTTAAGCTGTTCTCGTGCAATTTCGAGACGCGTCGCTTTTTTCACTCATTCAGTTGTGTCATCTATCGCGCTGCGACCTATTTTAGTGCGAATATTTCATTAAGATGCAGTGCATTGTACTTTTTTGTATTCCGGTTTCATTTTAGACTTCTTACTGTCATGCGACGATATTTATCGATCGCTGTGATACTTAGTTGTCTATAGCAGTTGGTTGGCCAGAACGAGGCTTATCTGCTGTACTCCTTCTGCCAACCAAGATTTTTTATCACAACGCTGTACGGTGCTACGATCTACAGTATCATTATCACACACTTCTCGTAACGTCTGATACATTATTGGCGCAGTATTGTCCCTTAATGTTTTGATTTTGATAAATGTGAGTTGCTTGAATTTGTTATGTGACCCGAGTTCATTTCTGCCTCGTCTTTGGACTGTATTAACATTGTTACGCAGTTAATAAACCCCGAACAGTTTGTACAGTCTGCTTCGCGACACTTCAGGCTACAAAATGCCGGTTGATGCGAGTTGTTCCATGTTTAGCTTTAGCGCACATTGCATTAATTTTTGGACAACAGTTACTATTTGAATAGAGACTACGACCCTCTTCTACAAGAAATTTATTTGTGATGCACCTAGAATTCATATAATTACAAAATAAAGCAATATATGATTACAAATGGTTTCATAAGTAAAAATTTTAATTTTTTTTAGTTGCTTTTTTTTAAACTTTTTTGTGATTTAAACGCTTAAGATGCAGTGCATTTCAGCAAAACCTTTCATTAGAAAAAAAATAGTTTGTATAATTATATAATTATTTAATGTAGTTTGCTCTTTCGAAACAGTTTGTCCCGGAAGATTTAAACAGTTTTGCATTAAGATTACTTCAAAATAAGCTTCATCTTATAAATAGGAGGCCTTTTTTATTAGCATGGTATACTTTTTCATTCGTTTTGTTTGTCCTCTTAAATTAAGAAGGGCTACACCAAGTTTCATAAAATCGGAATCAAAAAATATATCTCGATAACGCATACGACAATAATTAAATGAAAATTTGAAAAAACAAAATTAAGTTTTAAACAAATTAAGTGCAGAATATTATATTTATGTATATTTTATTTTTTTCAAGAATGTTGAATTAAAATTTTAAATCAATATCCAAAATAAACCTAATGTTGTTATCCGTTTTAATTGTTCATTTTCAAACTCGTTTCGTTTTACATGAAGACGTCTTCAGTATAATAATTTTAAATGTATTCAATTAATAGGGTTATTTAAATAAATACGTAAATATTAATTAAATATTTTTTTTAATATTTTAATTAAATAAATAATAAACGATTGAAAAATAATAATAATAATTAATCGGTGTAATAACTTTGAATTAAAGTTACAAACATTTAAAAAACATTTTAAATGATAAGATATTCTTGTAATTGCCTGTTAGTAACGCTAGATATCTCAAGAATGTAATTTCTTGTGTTATCTGCCTTGATTGATGTACATATTTTCAAACACTTTTTTATTGTTTTTATATGTAGTACCTTTATTAATTGATGGTACTTTCTTGTAAACGAATACGCGTATTAAAAATTTTTATTAAAAAGGGAAAAACTGTAAGATGTAAAAAAAATTAATTTAATAATGGTATTTTTAATTTTATTATTTTTCGTCAGGTTTTGAAAATTTAATTTAATATGAAGCTTTAATTTAATATGGGTGAGTGTGTGTGTACGGATTTTCTTTTTCACACCAAAATGTCAAGTAACAGATATACAGTTACTGTTCTCTTTGTAAGCGATAGTACTCCATTTACCAAAAGGACTTGCTACTTTTTGTGGATATCATTACACTAAGAGAAAGCTACTTTAAGTGGCGCTCTTTGTTACTCATACTTTACAAGATTATTAAAGAAAGACCGTATTTTGCAACTTAAAGATAAAAATGTATATATAGTCGTATGATGGACTTCGGAAAAATATTTTTAACAAATAGCTCTAATAAAAGTATAAAACATTTAAATTATTTATTAGAAATAATGTTGGAAATATTTAATAAAAAATAAAGTAGATTTGAAGATTACATAATAATCTAAGTATGAAAATTAATAGCAGTGGTTAAATTAGACAAATTTTAATTGAATCAATGAAAATTCTTTTGAGTAATAATTCATCACCATTTATTGAAAAAACAGTAAGTAATAGATTGCGTTTTAAATGTAATAATGAATGCTATTTGAAGATTGATGTTACACCATTTAAAACAAGAAGTAACAATATACATGTACTAATTATTCGAGTTCTGTTGTATTAGCTTTCTTAACATTAATAAATGTAGGGCAACAATTTTTTATGTCTTTTTTTTGTACAGTCATGCGTAATGTTTTTAATAAAATAACTTTTTTTTTAAATAGGAAAAATTTATTTTTGTAATTAAAATTTGTAATATTATTATTATTATTTTTAAGAGATAATTTACTATAAATTAATTTGTATCGGCACGCTCAATAATCAATATGTATTCAACTGTGTGAATGAATAAATTTATGCTTTTTACTGAAAATTCGATAAAATAGAATCCTACTGCTTAGTCTTATTATAATTCGAGCTTTAAGTTACTTTTTTTATTAAAATATTTTTCTATCTTAATGAATAACGTGTAAAGCTATTTTTTTTCGTATGAATGACGTCGGGTATATGCAAATCTTATCTTCGTATTTTCTTAATTACGGAAGGCAGAATATTTTGTCTTGCCATCCGTGAAAATATGAATTGATAAATCTTTCATACTTTTTCTTCAGTACTCCTTAAACTCTTTTCCATTTTTAAATGTGTCTTTTCAAAATCTTGAGGAATCGATTTTCATATGGTCTCCTTTTAATATGAATTCAGTCTCTTTGCCACACAGAGAATTTAATTCGACGTACAGATGTTTAGTTTAGCATTTTTGCACATTTTTGTTGATATTTTTTTATTTTATAAATAATTTCAAGTCTCGGATTCTATTCTTGGGTGTTATATGTTATTCTTACTAAATTTCACAAACAAGGAATTAGCTTAGTTACGAGTAAGAACTCTGGTAAGGATCTGTTATCTTAGTGAATTCTGAAAGTTCCTAGAATATTATCCATCTTGAGAAGTTGTGAAAAATCATCTCTTCTATCTTCTTAATTTTGACAATTGTCTCCTAGATAAAGATCAGATTACTGGGTGCTGTTATCCAGATTTAGGTTATCTAAACTCACCCACCGGGTTGATCTAGTGGTGAACGCGTCTTCCCAAATCAGCTGATTTGGAAGTCGATAGTTCCAGCGTTCAAGTCCTAGTAAAGCCAGCTATTTTTACACGGACTTGAATACTAGATCGTGGATACCGGTGTTCTTTGGTAGTTGGGTTTCAATTAACCACACATCTCAGGTATGGTCGAACTGAGAATGTACAAGACTACACTTCATTCACACTCATACATAGCATCATCATTAATCCTCTGAAGTAATACCTGAACGGTAATTCCCAGAGTCTAAACAGGAAAAGAGAGAGAGAGAGAGATTAATCTAAATTAAAAAAAAAGAAGAAGTTAATCTAAATTAGGTAGATTTCATATAACCCACCAGGTTTCTCTAGTGGTGGATGCATCTTCGCAAATCAGCTGATTTCGAAGTCGAGAGTTCCAACGTTCAAATGCTAGTAAAGGCAATTACATTTACACGGATTTGAATACTAGATCGTGGATGCCGGTGTTCTTTGGTGGTTGGGTTTCAATTAACCACACATCTCAGAAATGGTCGACCTGGAACTGTACAAGACTGCACTTCACTTACACTCATATCATCCTCATTCATCCTTTGAATCAATACCTGACGGTGATTCCCGGAGGCTGAACAGAGAAAAAAAAGGTAGATTTCACAAGACCTATTGTACGAGGGTTATTTTTTTCAAGGTCCGATCGGTCGCGAAATAAAAACCCGCGCAAAAATCGGAGGAACCTTTGCGTATATGTGTTGCGCAGCGTCTCTAGTATGGCCTTCAATCACGCTGCGTCTGTTCGTTTAGTTCTGAACACGCAGCTAGCACGTAAACATGTCTACAACAATAGCATCTCCCGCCAAGTGTGAAGTGCGTGCGGTAATTCGATTTCTTCAGGCTGAAGTGTGTAATGCAGCTGAAATTCATCGACGAATAAATAATGTGTAGGTGAAACTTCAATGACTGACAGCAGAGTGTGACAATGGTGCAGGAACTTTAAAGCAGGACTTACAGATGCTCATGATGCAGGCGGTCAGGGAAAGAAGCGAGTGTCAACCGATGATCTCGTTGAGCGAGTGGATGAGGCGATTCGAGAAAATCGTCGGTTCACAATTTCTGTATTGAGTGATTCGTTTCCTGAAATTTCAAGGTCAGCTCTCTACACTATTGTGATTGAGAGACTTCAGTACCACGAACTGTGTGCGAGATGGGTTCCCAAGATGCTGTCCAACCATCACAAAACAGTGAGAATGGACGCCTCCCTAACGTTTCTCCAGAGCTACCTCAATGAAGGAGAAGATTTTTTTAACAAAATTGTTACAAGGGACAATTTCGAAACTGAAGAAACAAAAGAACCATCCATACAGCGGATGCATTCTCATTCTCCCAATAAACCAAAGAAGTTCAAGCGAACCTTCTCCAACAGAAAGTGTATGGCTACTGTGTTCTGGGACCGGAATGGAGTTCTCTTGGTGGAATTCATGGAACGTGGCACGACCATCACTGCAGCCTCATACTGCGTGTTTCTTCAACGTCTACGAAGGGCAATTCAGGTTAAGCGGAGAGGAATGTTCTCATCAGGCATTGTCTTTCTCCATGACAATGCTCGGCCGCAAATTGCAGCTGTAAAAAAGAAGCTCCTACATCGTTTTCGTTGGGAAGTGTTTGATCACCCACCATACACCCCGGACTTGGCTCCATCCGATTTTCACCGCTTTGCTCACATGAAACGCTGGCTAGGAGGACAACATTTTGGCACAGACATCGAGCTGCAGACCAGCGTAGAAACATGGCTGAAAACACATTCGGCTCCATTTTATGACGAGGGTATCAGAAAGTTGGTACCACGCTACGACAAATGTCTAAATCGGAGTGGCAACTATGTAGAGAAATAGCATAACTATGTAAGTACTTGTTACAAATAAAAAATGTTTTATTTTCACTATGGCTTTAATTTTGTGACCGATCGGACCTTGAAAAAAACCCTCATATATTGCATATTGTAATAGTACCTATTGTAATGGGTACCATGATTCGACTTCCGGAAAATTTCGACAAATCTTCGCGTTTCACATCCCTCAGACCCCAAAACCATCGTCAGTTCAAAAGTTTATATATGTATAAAACCACTTTCTTATGGACACGATAATTGGCGTAATTTTGCGCCAATCACTTTCAAATTGATACATAAAATACAACGACCCACAATTCGGTCGAGTTTGTTAATGGGCAAAATCGGACCGTGGTGATGGAAATGGGGTGGGGCTTTTTTTTTAAAAACTGGCTATCGCTATAACTTTCTTATTAAGTAAAATATCGAATTCGTTTAAAGTTCGTATTATTCTTTGGATAAGGGCCTAAAACTTATCCAAGTAAACTTTTTGATACCACCAACCATTGGCTCACTTTTTCCACCCATAAAAAGTGGGGTTTGGAAGACAAAAAAAATATCATACCTCCTTTAATAAGTACAGTATCGAATCGGTTTAAAGTGTTCGTTACTCCTCTAAACATTACCTAAAACTTTTGTTTGAAACAATTTTTGATATGACCAACCCTTACGGCAAGGGATGGCCAAAATTTTGCTAGATTTGTAAGAAAATGGGACTTGTTGTATACTAAACATGTGAAACTCTGTTTCACATGTAACCATTGTCGTATTGAGTAAATTTGTAGTTTTTCTTAACTTTCAGGTGGAAATATTTTTTATCTTCTGCTTAACAACGGTGAAAAGTACCTCTTCCTTCCGGCGTGCCGAAAGAGATTTTTATATTTTTAATACGTCGTGTGATATAACAATTAACTAGAAAGTGGTTTGATGTTGAGACCAGCTTGTAGTAGTGTTATTGCAGATTTATATCATTTTAGAAATTGGATTTGTCCTTGATCATGAATTGTTCATAAACTTAAAAATATAAAATTTTGTTGTTTTAAATTATTATTTTTTTTTTTTTTATAAAAATTAGTTACTGGCAAATTTTGTAAGATTTTTTGAATTGATTACAATTGCTATTAATACGTAAAAATATTTTTCTATGGCTGCGTTATAACGTTTGAATTACTTGGCTGGAATCTGCATTATACTGAGGATCATAATGAAACAGATTTTCATTATGATACAGATGTTATTCAATCAAAAGCCTACTCTTTTCAACCACTGACCAATACGAAATGGATATTTTTTAATGTATAACCTGTTTTTTTACTTTGGTTTTAATCCGATTTAGTAGTTACCAAGCAGAGCTTAATTTGCAAGTATTCAAATTGGTAACTTAAGTTTCTATATTACACTGTTTATTCTTTTGTTAATTATGTCGGATTCTGAGAAAGAAATGTTTTTAACACCGATCGATATTAAAGTAAAGACAGAACTTATGACCAATAACCTATTGTCACAGAAATTTATTGGTTAATATATTTTTGAAAAATTAAAAAAAAATATTCCGTAAACTGTGTGTTCTATGATTGACTTAAATCAATAATCCCAGTATTTTCCCAGCCGTAGAAAAATGTGGTATGTTACTCTCTAATGGCCATTAATCCACTCTTGCGAAGGTTACTTCGTGCTATTTCATTAATGGCTACCATTATAGGCTCATAGCATAATGTACCTCAAGGAATGTTGTATTTAATCTTTTTTTTTTTTTTTACCAAATATTATCTTTTATGTTAATTAATATTAAAAAGTTATAATAATATTAATAATACGTATTATAGCGTTTGGATATGTGCACGAGTTTATAATATATTGTATATTGTGAAAAAAAATAAATTGTATTAGTTTTGAAAAGTCTGCAGATGGTATTGATTTTTTTGTTATAGAGATGGTAGAAATATGTTTTACTAATAAATTCTTTTCCTTAATTCTTTATACGAGGATATTGTAAACATATAGCTTATATTTGAACGTTCCCTGCATTATGTTACATATGTCGTCTCAATCTTGTGGTATTTCTTATGAACACGTATTTCCCTAACACCATGTTAGGGAAAAACTTGAATGATTTTCCTCTATTTTTTTCATATTTCTATTTTTCTGGATTCGTATCACGTATATCACATCACTATTACGATAAGGAAAACCATTGTACTGACTAATATTACTGTCCTCTCGTCTACATAACGCACTTACTCCATTTTCCATTTTATTCTTTCTCCTTTTTTCTCCCTATTTTCTGTCTTACTTGCTAGCCTTACCAAACATTCGAAATCCTTATTTTGTAATACTTCATGTTTATAAGATTTTGCTTGCTCAGGTTCTTTTTTGTTTGTATTTGTTTCCATTTTTATTATATCTATGTATCAAGATTCTTTATATATATGCTTTTAGAGCTTTCTTTATCAGTAATATCGAACATATTTTTCATAATAGGCTCTTGTATTATTTATATATACTTTTTTTTTTATTTGGGTTGTAATATATAACGTATACTTTATTATTTTGTTCTTAAAGTCTATGCACTTTTTAAATTCTATCTTCTTCTGTTTTACATAGATTATTTTAATCATAGAAATAAAAGCCTACCTCCCGGTAAAGTAACCAAACAACCTTTTTTTATGTTGAGAAATGAGTTTTTAGCGAGTAAAATAAATGACAAACCCGAGTGAGATTCGAACCCAGAATCTTCCAGATGAAAGACATAAACGCTACCACTCTGCCACGAAGTTCGGCAAAAATGTTTTATTTATTTAGAGAACAGCTTGAGTTTTACATCGACCAAAATTCAAAAATTAATCGCTAAAAAAATTATTTAGTTTTTTATTCTATTTCATTTCTACCCTTGGGTTTTCAGTTTGTTAAATTCAGGATTCATAGTTTGCTTGAGGAGCTAACAACACAATTCGTACTGGAAAGTTAACAGATACAAATTCCTGAATTTATTGTAAATGATAGAATAAATATATATTTTATTTATTTAGATCGGCACATAATTTTATATTGTATAAATTATATTAGAAATAAGTAGGGTATGTTGCTCTACAAATAAAAAAATAATCAGAATAGTATTTAATTATAGGGTCTATATTTTCTTTATAAAATATTAAATATATGAAATAGTAAGTACGTTAAAATCCACGATCGTAATGGTTGTAAATAACCTGAAATGAATCGCTAGTCATTCATAATAAAAGACTATCAGTTTAAAAAACAACAAGCACCGTCAGGCTTACTATAGATATTGAGGAGTGAAGTGGTGTCCCGTTGTATTTTCAATTGATTGAAATAAACAGTTGCACATCAGCATGCTAAAACCAATAAAGGCAGGTGATGTTCATCCCTAATTTTTTTTTCTGTTCATCACAAGAACTGACTGTATAATATACTTTCAGAGAAGCACCAAGAGTCTTCTCTGAAGAAGAGTCTTCTGGTAAGGCTCTTGTACTTCTGGTGCCGTACATCACAGCCGTAAGAAAGATATGAGACAGATAGAATAAAGCAGCAGAATAATGTACTATTTTTTGTAGGAAAACAATGCACGTGAGGTTATCTTTAAAGTAAAGACCGTTTCATTGTAAAGAAATTTATCCTGAAAACTTTATAAATATTTTTGATTTCTCTTAAACTACACACTTTATACTAACTACTTCTCTATATTATCACCACATGAATTAAGGTATTTATCGTGGCGATATACCAGCTTCTATATACCTTCGTCGTATTCTTCTGCCGCCAGTCCATTTAGACACTGATTAAAAATATTTTTAAGGTCATCGTCACCCGCCAATTGCTTACCACTCAAAAATTCTTTCAATTTCCCAAACAAATGGTAATCAGAAGGACATAGTCCGGACTCAGCTCCTTCTGATAAGATGCTCCTGGTAAGATGAGGTCATACTAAAATTTTCAATAAAGGATAAACATAAGGGATAAACTTGATGATTTCTTATGGTTTTTGACCTGAAAAATCGAATAAAATCGGTCCCAGAGCTGTATTTTCCATAGGTTTCATCATTTGCAATGTAAACAGGAAACGTCGGTAACGAAAAGCTCTTTTATTAGGTATGAAGTACAATAACTTAGTTAAATGAATTATGAATGTTTAATAATTTATAATTATGTATAAATTGAATAAATACAACCTTACAGTTAGAATATATGTTAGTTATTAAAACTACAGTATATGCAGTTATTCAGGAGGAAAGGGAAATAATATGGGAACTGAATCTAGAGCTTGTCAAAAGGAAAAGAGTTCATTCAAACATATGTCTGAAAACACTTTATTATCAAGTTACGACCAGCGAAAAATTTCGTCCGAATTTCTGTTTCCCTGGTGAGATGAAGCTATACTGAAATTTTCAAGGCGTTACTTAAGGGGTAAACTTGATGCTTTCTTATGTTTTTTAACCTGGAAAATCGAATAAAACAGGTCCCACCACTGTATCTTCCGTAGTGTTCATGGTTATTATTAAAAACAAATGCTATAGAAGTGCTCCAGCTGTGGTAGAAGAAGACTGACTTAAATACTTAAATGTTTTGGTCAAGTAGTTCCAAATCGTATTTCATAAACATTTTAATAATCTTCGTGAGAATAGTACACTTCCCAGCGCTCATGTTTCATCTGAACGTCAACCGGTACGTGGTGATTAGTAGGAATACATTCTTCAGGTGGTACAGGTTAGACCTGCAACGAGGACGTAAAATATTGCTACAAGATTCAACATTTCACAATTTACACTATGGAGGACATTACATAACCATGTACTGCGTGTTTATCATGTTCATAAAGTTCAACTCTTCCAGATTGGTGACCATACCAGACGATTCAGTTTTGTCAGTTCCGTTAATACTATTTTCGAACGAAACTATTTTTATCCGTAATGACAAACAACACAAGGAGTTCACATCGGTGGTCTGTAAAAAACCCACATGCTGTAGTTGAATCAAATTTCCAGTAGCAATTTTTGAAAAACATTTGGTATTGGTGGGGGATGATCGACAATCAATTAATAGGTCCTTTCACATTAGAACAACGTGTCACGTGGAGAACATATCTGAAATTCAAAAAAATCAAATTCTTATAGTGCCTGAAAATTTCTCATTGGCGAAACTAATTGAAATCTACTATTAAATTTATGGAGCAACAACACATTTCACGAATGAACTAAGACGGTTCTTAAATGAAAACGTTTACTAGTAAATGGATTGGACGTAGAGGGCCGGTAAATTTGCCATCTACATGGCCGGACCGTACTCCTTAAAATTACTGTTTATGGGGATGGATGAAATGCGAGGTATCCGAGCAAAACGTAGACACGCGTGATGAACTGATCGTTCGCATTCTTAAGGGTGCTGCCCACATCAAGGAACGTGAATGTACTAGTAGGTTGACGACAGAAAATGTAAGGAACCGAACTGAAAAGGGTATCTATGTCAATGGTGGAATTTTCAAACATTGATTATAAATTAATACAGTACACAACACAGTGAGTATTTTTTTACTTTTTTTAAGTAAATTAAAAGTATTTTAATTTTTCAAAGGTCTAAATTTATTTTACTAAAAACAGCTGTTTTTAATTTTTACAAATTCGTAAAATTTTTCTGTTAAATTTTATTTTTAATAATAAAAGTTTTACACCAATTTTCTCAGTATTAAATTTTCTATATGGTTTGAAAATAAAATTTACGCATTTATCAGTAATTTAACAAAGTACTTCAAACCTAAAACAACTGTGTTTTTGTTACCGAATATCTGATTTACGTTGTTTACCATGAAATCTACGGTGGATACAATTCTGGGACCTGTTTTATTCGATTTTTCATATCAAAAAAGATAAAACTCCTCATGTTTATGTAATGCATTACAAATTTCAGTATGGTCTTATTTCACCGGGGGAACTGAAATCCGGGCGAAATGTTTGCTAGTCGTAACTCAGTAACAAGGCATAATGGGACATATGAATCTTTTTTCTTATTTCAAGCTGTAGAATCAGTTCCCAAATTATTTATCTCTCCTACTGAATCATTGTGTATATATAATCATACTGGTCGAAATTCAAAATAATATATATTTTTTTAAATAAATCAAATTTAACACAATCTCCTTTTTTTCGTTAAAAATTGAACTATGTCTTATTGCTCAATGATTAGTTCTGATTTTTTTAATTTGTTTTTTATCTATTTTACTGTTTTAAGTAGAAAAGATTATATGATAATATTAATAAGTAAAATAGAGAATAGTATTTAATTTTGAAATAGCTAATAGTAAAGAAGTGGTTTTAGTTTAATTTCTGAAGTAACGATTGAAACTAAAACACAAAAAGGAATTAAAAAGAAACCACATCAAATGAATAGAATTAGGTCAGTAAATAAAAATACGTTAGAAAGAAGAAATAATGATTTGAAAAAAGGCTTAAAGTTTATTTAATTTCTTTCTCAATTCAATCTCATCATGAATGCAGAACATTCATTCATTTACTTATCATACAACTGACTTTATTAATTTATTACTTTTATTATTTTTCTTCTTTTTTTCCAATGATGAATAGAAAGAATATCATCAATATTATTTTTTTTTAATAATAAAATTCATCTTTTTTCGGATTCGAAACAAAATTACTTTTTTAATCGATTGATGTTTTATTTCTACCGATGTTTCTTTTTTATTATTATGAAATATAAATTTGTTTTAAGTTTATATTTAAAGCAAATTGTTTTATTATAAATTTGGTTTTACAAGTGAGTGAAAAACAAGCTTGTGTGTGTTTGTGTGTACAACACACACGCTATTCACACGCGCGCGCGCGCGCGCGTGTATATGTAGATCTCTTAAACATATTTATTTTTTTAGTTATGTCATTAAAATATAATAAAAAGTATATTTTACTATTATTTATATGTTTAATACAACAAAAATATTACTGATTTATAAGAACGAAAATAACTTTAATATTTTTTAATTATATATCTATTTTAAAATCGTTTTTAAATTTGTCCTTAACCTATTTTTATTGTTGCATTTTATGATGTTAAATGAACTAGAATTTAACAGAATAACGGTTTTGGTTAAATGGGATAAATTATGGGTTAATTTTGTTTTTTATTCATGAATATAAAGGAAGTTCAATTTTTTTTTCTTTTTTACTATTTTTCATGAATTTTCTCTTCCATATTTGTTAATGGTATATTTTACTATTATATTTTATTTTTTGTTGTTTCGTTTTGTTTTAATTTCCATGTTCTCTATTTTTTTCGAATAGTTCACCGTGGAACAAGTGAGACCATTTATTTATTTGCGGTTGTTTATTTTCTTCTGTTTTCTATCTGCCTAGTATCTCTTCATTCTTTCTGATATCTGTTTCCTTCGTTCTTCAAAAAGTTCAGCTCTGTTGTTCTTGCGTTTTGCACTTCTTGGAACCTTTTATTTCCATCTTCTAATATTCTCTTTCTCTTATAATTTCTTCAGTTTTTTAGATCTTCTTGGACTTGTATGAACCATTTGCCTGTAGTTTTTTTTTTATTTTGGAAGAAATCAAGAATTTTTTTAGTCAGTCTGTTGTTATTCATTCTACATAAATGGGAGTAAACGCAATTTATTTTTTTCCTTAACGTGTCTGATAGTTTTTTAATTTTAGTATAAAATTTGTTATTTGGAATTAATTCTACCTTATTATTTTGAAATTTTGGACCTAACATTTTTTTTATATTTTCCTTTCTTTTTTTCTTGATTTTGTAGTAGAGCTTTGTTGCACAGTTTTAGGGTTTCTGCCATATAAAGTGCTTCGGGCTTTATCACAGTTTTATAGTTCCATGAAAAAGATGTTTTGAATACGCCATAAAGAATGTTTGTGATATGTGTTCTCCGTTAGCTGGAAAGCTAATTCCATTTATTAGCTCTAATGCTTAACGCTTTTTTATCTAAAAAATTCCAACTGATCCATTATCCGAAATTTATGGAATAGTCCACTTTCTCTATTTTTCTATTGTTTATACTAAGAAAATTCGGGTAATTTTATCATTAGTCAACATTTTATTTTCTCAAACCCGATTTTTAGTCTTACATTAGCAGCTTGTTTTTCTAATTCTTTAATTTTTTGTTCAGCTTCTTTCTGTTTTTAGCTAATTATTTCATATCATCAGCGAAAGCAACAGTTAATCTTTAGTCCTTAAGTTCCCAGTCTCATTCCACTATTTCTATGTTAATTTTTGTTCCAACTAACTTTTCTAGAGCACAGTGAAAAAGTAGTGGAGAAGTTCTCATTATTAAAAAAAAAGAAAAAATTAAAATGTTATTTAATGAATTTTACGTTTTTTTATAATTTTGAAGATTAATTTGGTTTTCTAATGTGTACGTTGCAATCTGTTCAATTAATGAACAATAAGCAATCCCCTACCACGGCCCAATGAGTTGAGGATGACTTATAAATGAGGTGTAGTGTTGTACAGACTCAGGCCAACCATTCCTGAGATGTGTGGTTAATTGAACCCCAACCACCAGTACACCGGTATTCACTGTCTATTATTCAAATCCGTATAAAAGCAACTAACATTTATAGGATTTGAATCCCAGAACCTTCGACGTTGAAAATAAGTTATAAAATGAAAATAAATTCTTACTTATTTTATAATTATTATTTTTCGTTCTGAATTTGTGTTGGTAAACTAAAATCTAAAATATTTACATCGATATATATATGCTAAAATACCTTTACTTGTCTATACACAATTTTATTTATTTTTTTAATGTTCAGATGTTTTATCAATTAGCCTATTTGTTACGTAGTTATGTCCGTAGATTTTGATTTTAGTTGAAAATTACTTTACAAATTTTATTTTCTTAATGGAAACACAAAAGAAAAAAAAATTAAATTGCCGGGAATTTTTTTTATATATAGTTAATAACGTGTATATATTTATAATGACATTGTATGTACGTATGTATATGCGCGCGCGCGTGTGTGTGTATGTATGTATGTATGTATATATATATCTATATATATATATACATTTTAATATATTAAGATAATATTTAAATTAGATTAGTCGGTACCTGTATCCGTTTTTTTCATTTGCTTTGAAGTAAAATTATTATAAATTATATGGAATTATATTTTTCCGTTTTGCCTGAAGGTAATATATATATAAATGACTATGAGTAACTGGAAAAAATGGTACTTCATTCTTTGCTTATGAGATGTTGTCATCGACAAAAATTCTTTCTTTCATTTGCTCTCTCACTCTCTCGCTCTCTCTCTCTCTCTCTCTCTCTCGTTTTTATCTTTTATCTTATTGTCTTATTATTTATTATAATGTAACTTTTATGTACTTTTTTATCTTAATTTATATTACTTACGTCAATTTAATTATATTTACCCTTATATGATATACGTTATCATAACATTAGCATAAATTTTTTATTATTACGTCGTAAATTTTATGCTCATAATTAATTTGGTGTGCTGTTTTACTATTAATTTGAATCTATAAAGTAATAAAAGTACAGTAAAAAATACTTTATTTATTATTTAACGTAATAAAACCTAATTTACTTATATTTCAGGCTACGTTGTTTTCCTCATTAATATATAGATTATTTGACCTAGCCTGATGAAAATATTGATAAATAGGATGATTAAAAATCTTGTTACATACGGGTATAAACATTATTTGATAAAATCATTAAGAACGGCCAATCATAATTTTCTGAAGATGTACGAAAAATTATTCTTTTTTTTAATATAAAAATCAGTGTGATGTAGTTGGGAATCCTTGAGAATTATCTATAGTAATAATGGACTGCTATTTCGGCAAAGAATTATTAGAGGAAGTGGCACCTTAAATTTGGATGATCAAGTATATTGCCCAATGTGTCTGTTGCACAGGTATATTGATATAGAACCTTAATTCAATTGCCCAATATATATTAATAAACTAAATTGTTTATTTTACGAAAGATTCTTATCCATATAGCTTTAGAAAAGCGTTCCAGTTGAGAGAAAAATGTCAAATTTTTAAAATTTAATTAATAGAAGATCTTTCATTTTCAGTTCAGAAAGTAAAATCGCAAAAAAAGCAAAATGCATATCAAAAAACAGCATCCATATGTCTTCTACGGCTTTGCTTGACATAACCAAGTTTATCAATAAAATCTTGCGTGACTCTTTCACATAAATCAACTTGAATTCCATTAATAACGGATCGAATATTTGCTTTCAAGTCATCAATCGTGGTTTGTTGTTATAAACATGTGACAAGATAACTTCAGAAAAAAGTCAAATCACACGATCTTAGTGGCCAGTTGATATTTCGATTTGATGAAATTATTTAATCGTAAAAACATTTGACGCAATATCTGTATTATATTAGCAGCTTCGTAAAATGTGGCACCATCCTATTGAAAACAACTCATTCAAATCAAAATTTTCAAACAGAAAATCACGAATCATTGCTCAATAGCGTTTACCATTTACTGTAACAGCATCTCCCTGCTCATTTTCAAAAAAAAAATAACTCAGTGCTACAGCCCATAATCCACAACAAACAGTAATTTTTATCGGATTAAATGGTCGCTATTGAATCGTTTGTGAATTGGAATCATCCAAAATACGGCAATTTTGCTTCTCTACATAGAAATCCAGGCAAAAATGAGCATCATATGAAAAGATGATTTTTTTTTTCCTTTGAAAACTTGGATCCACTTCGAGCTGCTCTAGAGTCTAATTAGCAAACCGTCTTCGCAAAGAATGGTACTACGGCTTTAATTCTTGAGTTAGTTGAATCTTATATGGGTGTAAACCAAGATCTTGATGCAAAATTCGCCATTAAGTTGATGAAGAAAGGTTCAATTCTTACGAACGGTTTGAAACTGATAAATTTCGATTTTCACGAACACTTGCACTTTACAGGAGCGATATTCTCTTGATTCCTTGAATTACTTTTATGAACTGGTATTTCAACAAGTGGAGAAAATTTTCTTCGAATTTTTTTAACCAAACGATGAATTGTGTTTTTGTTTGACTGATTATGCACACCATAAATATCACGAAGTGCACGATACTTAGTAGTGACTGATTCCCTACTACTTTATTAATAAATAATTATTATTTGTAAAAGTTGTTGTGGCGTATAGCGTTCCATGATGATTTGTCATAAACTACTAAAAATAAATGGCGCTTGAAAAATGTTTTAAAAATCAGCATCTGTCAATCTGTCAATTTGAAAGATTTCTTATTTAAATAACTTAAAAAATAACTGACTTTTTCTTTCATTATGTTAAGAAGTTCCCTAAACATCCTGCTACATAGAAGACACTCGCCTTGTGACAATCCCGGTCGCCACAGCACCCACTCCGTTCCTAGTCATGATAGCCTTTACCGGAGGTCGCTTTTTAGACCTCTAAACCTGATAACACATCACAGTCATCAATTTGGCCTCTATCAGGATGCCACCAATGCAAATGCCTCGGCAGACATTTCCGTCTGTCATATCAGTGTATTTACACAACTTATCATCGCTTTCGTACGGCCTTTTCAAACTACAACCACCTACGTACCATAAGTTACAACCATCAACTACCAAATTAACTGAATCGTGGAAACATGATTCCCGTGTCTTTCTCTACCACCGAAGGTTTCACTTAAAATCTTTTCCCATATCTAACTTCAATTAAACTATACACTCAGATCATTACTTGATTGATTCTTTAAACACCAAAAATACTATCCTCATACAAAAAAAAATAAGTGTTGATTGCAACAACGACAATTTTGTCCTACAGTTCAAGTTACTCAAAGTCCACTTGATTAACTTAAAAATTAAGAAAATAATCCACAGATTTTATAAGCTTCTAATGAAAACATACCCTATCTCTTTGTGCTCTAGTCCGCTTTCGGGAGCGAGGTTAATGCCTACACCCTCCCACATCGCAGCTCCATCACAGAGTTCTTCACACATCCATTCTCATCCTAACAGCGAGTATCTCAGCTTACCGGGGCTCAATGCCAAAACGCCAATCTTGGCGAAGTAAGACCAAGGCGTGCGCCTAGCCGCCCGGGTTGCTATTCTATCCAAATATCTATGACAGCATCACACCCTCTCAGCTATCCTCCACAGGTCTAAGAATCCAGGTCTACGGAAGCCAGTTACTGCATTCCATTCCCTTTCGATTTTTCAATTTGCAGATAAAAACCACAATTTATCCTCATAAACTCCATAGCTACTTTGGTACCTAGTGGTACCCAGCTTCATACCTAGTGTAGACGTATAAGACGTGGCGCACATCATCAATGGCCTTACACTCCGGACACAAGCCTAAATAAATCAAACCAAATCTGGCCAACCTATCTCGAAAAGCACCATGTCCAGAAAGAAACTGTGTAATATGCCGGATTGAGGAAATTACCTCCGTATTTCTCACATTAAGAAAAATACCATGCTAACTGACAATTCAGTCCACCTGACCTGCCGTAAATGGAAACCTTGGTCGTCTGTTTCTTTTATGCACCCAGAGGTAAGCTGGCCTACCTTTTAGGCATCATAACGTATTGGCGCTCAGTCGCAAGGATATCAATATGTTATTACCAGAAATAACAAGAACCGCCCCTCGATAGACAGTCTTATAGACACCAATCACAAATAAGAATAGGAGATGATGGACTTTCAACAAAGTACTCCTAAACTGCCGTAAACCGATATTTTTTTATTAATTAAGTGATCCTTCTTTAATACATTACTTTTAAAACCTTTTGGTAGCATAATTGGTTGAACAATTCGATTATATATTGAAGAGTGAATGGTTCAATTCCCAACTGGTGCTTCTTACTTTTTTAGCATTATCAGTTCTCTGATGATACTAAAGAAAATGAAGACGATGATGAGAGACGTATGGATAATTATTTTTTAGCATCATCACGTATACGCCGGTATAACGTAAAAAAGAACAGCTTTTAAAAATTATACCGTTTCAATAATGTCATGTAAATTGTACGCTCATCATAACTTAGTTGCAAATAATTAAAAAATTTGTTGTAAATCGTTGCTGGTAAACTAAGCAATTTAAACTAAGTTGGAACTGATGATTAATACATCTGTTTTATTACAAGCTGTGTTCGTGCATTCACATCTGTTATTTAAGCGATAATTAATATTAAGCAGTTGATGTTTGATTAATTCAATTAATTCAGAGAATCTCTTATGGATTTTAATTAAGATTGAGTGAAAATAAGTCATTTCAGAAATGATTTTTATTAGTAAATTTTCATTAATATCACAGTTTAATCCTTGACTTCCACGTACGTTAATTTTATGTGCTGTTCGATGTTTTTTTTTTTACATTTATTCTGATATTTTTATCCACATACCTTTTTGAAACTTAACGATAAAAGAACAGAATTTTGTGTTAAGGTTTCTCACTAATTTCTCGCTAATTAAGTCTCAGTTTTTTCTGTATGTTACAATTCCACAATTTCTGATAATAAATCATATATCTTTTCTTTTATTTTAATATAAGAAAGATGTTTATTAAAATTCTAAATTACTTTATTCCATTTTAAATATGAAATTAATTCACGTTTTAAAGATTTTTAAATTTTATTTTAACGTCTTCCCACTTTTCTTATTAATTCTTTAGTTATTCATAAATGAAAAGTTAAGTTTTAATAATTTTAACATTTCATAAAAGTCAAAAAGCGTAAAATGAATATTTGTTTAGGGGATCTTGAGATTTCGTTAATAGTAAATAGATAATTAATAAATCAAAGACTTTTGATTTGTCTTCCAGATGGGATCGAGAATTTTAAGCCTAATTAGGATTTTCTTTCGAAAACATTTTCCTTATGCTCGTTAAAAATTCATCCATCATTGTACCAAATTTTTTTCTTATTTCTTAACGTGTACGTTACATTCTGTTCAACTATGAGCAATAAGCAATCACCCCACAGCCCAAAGAGATGAGGATGATATATATGACATGTAAATGAGGCGTAGTCTTGTAAAGACTCTGGCCGACCATTCCTGAGATGTGTGATTAATTTAATCCCAAAGTCCAAAGTACACTGGTATCTATTGTATATTATTAAAATCCGTGTAAAACCAACTATCGTTTACTGGGATTTGAACTTCATAACCTTCAACTTCAAATTTAATATTCAATTTATTTTTAATGTAAAATGACCCCAATCGTATTTTTTTCTCTCGATAGGATTACATGTAATGCTTTTTTGACATTTATTCTATTCTTTTCTTATCGTAACATTGGTTCTTATATTGAGTTAAAACGGAGTAGCTGTAATGTTTTTATTCTTTTTACTCTTACACATTTTACCAACTTATTTTTTGTATGCCCACAATCTTCTTTCTCGAGGTTATCAAATTTCCCAAATTAAATCGAATTATACTAATTTCTCAGAACATAATTTCATAAGTTAAGAGCAAATATTTTATTTCTTACTTTATATTTCTATTCAACGTAAGATTTTTCTTACAAAATTTACTAATTTTGTAAGTAAATTAAAGTAATTAAAATTTTTATTTAAATAAAAATTTTAATTTTTATTTAAAGCAACTCATTAAATTTTAAATAAAATAAATTATAAAAGATCTAACTTTCGTAAATTATTACTTTACGAAATTAGCGTATAAAAACTGTTCTAAACTGAGTCATAAAAAAAGCATTTACGTTTGTTATTGTTTTAAAAACATTTATATTTTTAATATGTTACACATAAATCGTGTGAGGTCGTAAATAAAAATTTGCAGATAAAACCACTATTTTACACTAATCAGCAATAAAAAAAAAAGAACGCATGGCATTTACTACAGAGTTTTTCCTTTTAACACTCAGTAAAAATTATTACACACACATACATCATCATAAAAAAATCCCGTATCGTCTGCTGACCCAGAAATCTAATGCTTAAAACAGATTTTCCATCCTTTTGTTCTAAATATTTTTGAAAATACTAAGGGTGATTTGGGGACTTATATGCGTAAACGTGACTGAACATGATCTCACCTTTATTTGTGAATTTTCCCTGATTTTGGTTTTCCCTGATTGGTCAAATTAGGGAAGGTAAAAAAATTCCCTTAAAAAACTTCGATGCATAAGTGTTTTATACCATTTAAAATCTCTGTGAATTTAAACTATTCCATCTAAAAGGTAAACTACTATTATGTGACTGTTTGAAGTAATTTTTTTTCTTTTGTAATATAAAAAAATTATACGTTTCGGTCAGATTAAGTATTTGGATATAATTAAAACATCATGTTTCCTTCGAAATTGTGGATGAAATGGTTTTTTTGAAATTAGATTTCCAAAGGCTATTTTAGTTATTTCATCTAAGGTTTTTGGGAAAAAACTGTATTTCTCCTATTTCTCGAATTTGAAAGTTCACCATTTTAGATATTTTATCTGAGTTTTAGGAAAATGTATAAGCTGCATTCAAAACCTAATCAAAAATTATATACAAGAAAAAATCAGATGGAAATTATTTTTCTATCGCTTATTCTTTTTTTAATTTATTTTCTATCTTATTTTTTTTACGATAATGTTTGAGGAAAAATTATGAGCCGATAGCAGCTTCTTGAATAATTTAAATAATTTATAAGTAGAATTTATATGTGTAATGACCAATCGTAGCTTAATATTGTGTAATACCAAATTCTCTTTCCTTAAATCTGTCCTAATATTTATTTTACAATAAATTATTCACGAGAAATCCAAGCACCCCTAGAAAAATGTACTTTGTGATTTAATATATAGATTTCGAACTTTAATTTAGATTTGTAATTTTGATTTATTTATCCATTGAATCTGTGTGTGTACTATTGTGCCGAACCAAAAGAGTCATGCGTATTTATATTCTCCTTGATATGTTGCTTAGCATCTCCGATGTTATTGTTCTAAAGGCTTCCTTCACACTGTTACGTAATTCTTCATTTGTTACATATCGATGCTGAGATCCATAGTCTTGATTATTTCCCATAGTCTCTTATTATCTGTGATCAAATTAATTATGTTCCTTTTTCCAGGAATATTTTAAAAATTGCTATCTTTACGTCTTTGAAGTCAAGAATGTATCATTTTTAATACACAGAGTTAACGTAAATTATTCAGCGCATTGTACAATTTAAGTAAAAATGAACAAAGCGATATAGTACGGGTTGATTTTTTTCAAACATTAGTATAGATATTAGAGTTACTGATGGCCTTGAATGAACACCCCCGGTGCGATGTAACGACTGGGCGGATCATCAGTGTAGCAATGAGTACATTGCAGGAGAAAGTAATGTGCTTTATGAAAGCAGATCTGTAATTATTGTTCATAGACGTTTCCGTTTAGAGTATGGCCATGAACCTCCTAATAAAGACTCTATTAAACGTTTGTATCAGCAGTTTAAGAATACAGAAAGTGTAGAATACAAAAAAGGTGCTGGCAGACCTCCCGTCCCCGAAGAAGTTATGGATCGAGTGAAATATTTCAGAGAAGCCGGGTAAATCGACCAGTCGAGCGAGTTTCGAACTGGAAACACTATAATCGACAATTTTAAAGGATTTACACAAGTGTCTAAAACTTCCTGCAGATAATATTCAGTCGATGTATTCAACTGAAGATGACGATAGACACGCGTTACTATTTTGTCGTGGACATTCTTGATAAAGTGAACCCACATAATGCCTTTTTATAAAAAATAATCTTTTTTGACGTAGATACCTTCCATGTTTCTGGTCCCGTTAACTGTCATAATTGTCGGTTTGGGGTAGCGAGAACTCTTTTGCCAATCAACAAACACAACATGATAGCCCGAAAATTAACGTTTGTTGTGCGTTAACTGCTTCGGACCGTTCTTTTTCGGTGAGCCAACGGTTACTAGTGCTGCTAGACATATTACAGGAGTATGTAGTTACACAGATTGAACATAGGCAACCCAACATTACTTCCAACAAGATGGCGCACCACCAGAGTTTACGTGTTAGGAACTACCTAAATGAAAAATTTCCGCAACTTCGGATTGGCCGTAATGAACCAATCCCCTGGCCAACTCGATCCCCTTACGTTACGCCTTACATTACGTTTCTTTCTTTGGGGGTTTTTAGATAGAGGGTATACGCAACGAAGGTTGTCAACATCAATGAACTAAAAAGAAGAATCGAAGGAGTAATTAACCAAATTACTCCAGATATTCTTAGTAATGTGTGGCGTGTAATTGAATATCGTCTAGATATTTTACATTCAATAGGTGCTCATATGGAACTTGTTTGAAGTTAATAAGTAATGTAAACAAGACTGTTTGAAAGCCAGGTTCAATAATAAAACATGCACGTATAGTACATTATTTTGTTATTTTTTTATAGATGTCTAAAATGCGCTAAATAACTTATGATAATCATGTATATTTTTAAGTTTTTTCTACAAAGAAAATAAATTTTTCTTTTTTCTATTAATAAAATATAACGATGTTTGTGTAATTCCTTTTTTCGAATTTTTTTCCCTCAACTTTTAAGGTCTCTTGAGTCCAAAGAGCAATAGTAAATCTTGGTTACAGAATTCTTTATGTTCTTATACACGCTTCTGTGCGCGCACATAAAGATTTTTTTTTATATCTCAAGAACGGTCATTCTGTGTCATGGAGATTAAAGCTGGTGTTTTTTTTTTTTTTTTTTTTTTTTTTTTTTTTTTTTTTTTTTTTTTTTTAGGATGAGGCGATGTAAAAATACTGTGGAGTCTGTGTAGCCTCTAAATTTAGTGAGATTCAGTGAAATAAATATCTGGTATTTGACAGCCCAGTTGTTGAGGGAGGGGTGTTTGAAAACCGCATCATCTTGGAGCTTCAAGATCATGAGAAAATCTGACCTTGTTACAGGTTGTATGGCAGAAGCCGCTTTATCGGACTTTGAGGGTTCTCGATGAAATCACAATGTTCGATCATCATTCGTAAATTGGAAAAGTCTCGGCTCTTCTGTGAAGATGGATCCGGTCAAAGATAAAATTTATTCAGATAACTATATTTTTAGTGATAATGAGGTTAAATAATAGCTTGGGTTGGTACAACTCATTTAAGCTTTCTAACGAGGGGAGTTTACGTCTAAATTTTTAACATATAACTTTTAATTAAATATATTTTTAGGTAGGTGTAAGGGTGTTCAAACAAGCGTTTGATTATAATTGGGTAGGTCATGTCAATCCTCTTAATTATTCTACAACTTAGACTTAAGTCCAGTATTTAATTGTTCGTGTTTTTTTATATTAATAAAAAAACGGGTTTAGAATTCTTAGAAACAGAATTCGGGTCTAAATAAAATTTTGGGATTATTGGTAATTAATATTTATGCTAGATGAAATATAACTGTTATTTATGATAATTTAAAAGAAAATATCACACACAGTTAACACAGTTAAATCTATGATAATTTTTATACTAATAAACTAGTTTAACAATTTCAATTAGATTTTGTAGACAAAAAAGTTTTCTTTAATTATTAATTTTTATTTTAGGTAATTAAGATAATTTCCAACTTTATCATCTGAGAAATAGTTAATATTACAAGCTTTACATAAAAGTCGAGAAATTTCAACACATAATGATGCCAGATTTCATTTGATATATTCCTAAGAAATCTAATTAGGCATGTAAATTCTATAGAAAAGGATGTAGTTATATCAAGCAAACTTTTAAATACAGATAGAAAAATTTAACTATGTTGTAAAAAAACGGATTTTTTTTTTTTGTTATAATTTGCTATTCTCCATTTTTATTCTGAACAAATGTAGAGAACTTAGTCTCGTATTTACAATTCATGAATATATAATCAGCAGTTGTACTGTTGAATAATTTTTTTTTTCAAAATTCTATCCAGCGATTTATATTTCATACGGCAGTACGTAAAGGAAATTATTTGAAAGTTTTAGTGTGTGTGCATATATGGAATTTTTACGATGTCAACCCTGGAGCTAGAAATACGAGCCAGAATGTTTTGCAATTTTTATATCATTCTGCGACTGCTTCTTTTTGTGGTTTATAATCTAATATTTTATTATAAATATATTGTATTTCAATACTTCGTATTTTCCTTTAATAAATTTATAAAATAAAGTTGATGAAATTATTCTGTTGATAAAATATTTCAAAGTTGTGATTTAATTTACTTGATTAATTACAGATTGAAGAAAAATATTTATCAAAATAAATGTTTTTGACTTCTACTTTTAACGATTTAATTTAGGGTTAAGTTTACTCGCAGTGATATATTCTCTTATTTATACCTTTATTTATAATTATAATTTTCTGCATCTTTCTCTTTACTTTTTCATCCATTAGTAAAGACATTATTTCTTAAGTATATCTCAAGTATGTTTCTTTCCACTTTGTAATATTTTTAATGCACTTAAAAAACGTAATATATTCATAATATATATATATATATATAGCTCTCAAAAATCCGTATTCACTATATTTATGTATTATTTATAATAAATTTTGTATTTTTTAATTCCCAAACACGGTCAGCAACCCTATTGACCATCAGTGACTATGGTACTATGATTCTTATCCTGGTACCAGCCGATTATTACTGAGAGTTTTAAATTTTCTTTTATTGGGAAAACAAGTATTTAGAATATGGTCAAAAATTATGTTGAAATTGAACTATTGTCGTAATTTAGTGTTTTTATGTATAATTTCATAATTATCAAGTATGTTAGGATATAATCAATTTTGCGTAAATGTTAAGCATCAAGGTTGTTTTCAAGATTGGTGAATTTATGATTTATGCTCGTGAGATGGTCAGTAAATGTTGATTCTGTTACTAATTGATGGGGGGGAAGTTTAAATATTTATTGCATCTATGTTTGAAACTACGTCCTATATAACCAATGAAAAATAATATGCTGTCAGAACATTTCAGTTTATATATATTCCATTGTGTTTTGTAATTGTGTTCCGAGTGTATTGATTTACTTTAAATTTATTTTTTGTTGTGAAGTACAAATTGAATAAAGATATACAACGAACGAATAGTTCGTTATTGTATTCAATATGTATGTATGTGTTTGAACACCTTTTGTCTCAGATTCGAATTAAGCATCGTGAAAAGATTACAAAATACACGAATGGCCGCGATCGGTCGTACACCTCAAAACGGCCGTCAAAATTAAAGTTTTTTAGAATCATTACTTAATAACTGTTATAAATAAGTATTAAATTACATAAACGATTGATAAGATTTTTTTTTAGGTATAATTTGATATATTTATCTTTTTAGCGAAGATATAGAACGTTAAAATTACACTATCTGGAAAAAGAAAAGAAAATCGAGGGATAAATTCCGTGATTTTTTTTATTTCGCGTAAAAACTAAAAAAAAAAAAAGAAAATTAATTCGGTGAATGGTGTGAATAGTTCACATTTTTGTGTTGGGATGCGTTCTAAATCAGCTGTTTTACAACATTGTTTTTATTTGAACATGAACTTTTTGAAAATTTTTGACTGTAACTTGGCCAAATTTTGTCCTACGTCTATGGAATTGAAACTAAATTAAAGGTATTTAGTAACCTGTCAACTTTATTACGAGTAATTTTTACCAAGGAGATTGTTTTCCAATGAATCTAGAAAATATCAACAGAGAAAATTATGTTTTTGAGGATTCAAAAAAGATGATAATTTCAAAACGTTGCGTTTCAGTCAATTTTTATTATACAAAAACCAAACAAACGAAATTTTTTTGTGTTTTATATATTTTAATAATGCTGCTTTTATACATTTTATATTTTCAATGAACGAACAGTTCGTTATTGAATTCAGTGTGTATGTGTATGAACCATTTTTGTTTCGTATTTGAATTGTGTATCGGTAGAAAATAAAAAAAAAACTCAAATGACCGCGATCGGCCGTCTGGTTCACCTAAAAATGGTCGCCTACATTTAAATTTTGTAATAATCACTATCGGTTTAAGCTATCAAGGTGGTTCAAATGCACTAATACAAGGTTTACTAAAATGCATAAAATATATATAAATATCAATTTTGTAAATCAAGTGTAAGACCCCCCCAAAAGGGTGGAAAAACTTTAAAAAAATTTAATCATCTAGTTAAGTAGACGTTAGAGATATCATTTTATTTTTTTATTTATTTCTGTAGATATGTGTCAATCAGTGTGCTAATTACATGAATGCCAAGTATGCCGGATATTTTTTAGTATTGATTTCTTTTATGTCATCTTCACGTGAATCATGGGTTTGTTACTTATATTTAGTCTGTAGATTATACTTTTTAACGCTGGTAGTTTAGATATCAGGCCGATAGCCTTCTGTATATTTTGGTAGGTTTTTTAATTGGTTTTTTATGTTAAGGTAAAAAAAATTGCAAAGAGCTACGCTAAACTATTATTAAAATAAATTGGAAACAAGATTACGTTCTAAAAGCCTTTTCAAAAAAAACTTTATGTAAATTAAAACCCTAGATGATCATTTCGGTTATAAAACAAATATCATCAATAGAATATTCAGAGAAGGTTTAAAAAATTAATTAATTAAAAAAGTAGTAAAAATAATAAACAACATTAATTGACAAATAAATAGTATTTAAAAGTTATAAAGGGATTAATTATAGTTGATATTTTAAAATAAGAATAAAAATAAAAATATAAATAATACTGATGTTCTATGCAGTCCCAGTAGAAAGCATAGGTTTAGTTTTAAACCTTTAATCCAGACTGCCCGCCGGGATTTAGTGCACGCCTCCTTTTTATTTTATGAAAATAAAGTTTAACTCAAAAAGATAAAATTGGAATGAACCTTAAGACAATGAAAGCGATATTTTCCCCTATATCAAGATTTTAACGGATGGATAATAGTTTAATATGACTGAAAACTTTCACAAAGGGTTTTTAATAAATTTAAACTTCAAACAGGCATTGGATATTGGTATACTATCGTTGTTGAACAATGAAATTTGTTCTTCATTATCGATAAAGTAAGCCTTTCATCTCTACAGTTCCTGTTTCTTATGTATATATTTTTTAAAGCCATCGATTCTAATAAACTAATTTTATGACCAGTTTCTAGGTTATTAAAATTGGATACAGCCGATTTCTTTAATCTTCAATATTTATAATTAAGCAAATGATCCTTTATTCTAGTTTCAGCTCTTTATATATATTTATATATATATAGTTTACCCTCGTTAAATATGCTCGCTCTTTAGTTTAATTTTAACTTACTCATACCCGAGGACTTAGCTCAGTTTTCTACATACAGACAAAAAGTGTTAAAATTTTAATTAGAAAACATGTATCCCCTATAGTTTGTTAAACGTATGTCAATTTATCCATGTTTTGTCTGATTCAAATAAAATTTTTTTAAAACGGGTTTTGGAGTGTAGTCTTGCTTCCATTTTAGAGAAAATTTATTATTTATATGTAGCAATAAAGTTTAGTTTGCGGTATATATTTTGTTTTTGTATGTTAATCATTTTTGTCCTCGTTGTCAAGTTACTCCGCCACAATAAGATGTGTCATTAGGGTCAAAATGTATTATTTTGTATGAATTTTTTCATCAGTACATAGGTTTTCTCGAGAATCGTACGCGAGAACGTTGTTTTGAGGTGATAAAGTTGTTTGTAATATGTGTTTCTGAATGTAGAGTAATTTAATCTAATTTATTTGGAAACGACAGGTTGACCTCCAACAACAGTTTCATAATGATAAATTAATTTTATAACGTATGAAAAATTTCAAACCGGGATTCGAACTAAGACCTTCCTTATGTTTGTTATTCCTGAAATATGTTCTTATATATTGTTAAGTTTTAGTTTGTTTTACAAATTTTGAGTGTTTATGTTAGAATGGCAGCGTGTGTAATAGTTACATCATTTAATAATAATGCTGAGTTATGGGGTTTGTTGATGTTAATTCAGTTTTTACTTAATTTTATGTTCGTTTCAGTAATTATTTTCATATCCTTCTGACGATGTTGTCCGTGATATTTCTACAGGATCTACACGAATATGTTATATAAAAATGTAACATATATATATTTATATAGAACTATGTTAAAGTTTTATAAATAATGTTAGATTTAAGATTTTTTGCAAAATTTCTTTATTTACTATTTTTTTTTAATTTCTCGGTAAAAAATGAAGATATCAGCTTGATTGTTTGTGTAATCTTCATGTGAATACCAAAAAACAAATTTCTGTATTTTTTGAAAATCCGAGTTTAGAATGAAAATTGATTTTTTAAATTTTTTTTTAAACCCGGCTATTTTTTAATTTCTCAGTAAAAAATGAAGATATCAACTTGATTATTGGTGTTGGTAATCTCTTTATGAGTATCTAAAAACCAATTTCTAGATTGTTTTTGAAATTCGACCTTGAAAGGTAAAAGATTTTTGAAACTGATCGAAAATTTCCCTAATTTTCAACTATACAGAACGAGATATTCCCTCGATTTGGGCTTGTAAATGTGCTTCAGATATTTTCTCTAAAAACAAATTTCGGGTATTTTGAATTTTAATATTTTAATGGAAAAAACAATTATTTTTACATTTTTCCGTTGTATGCTACGGCTATTGAATCAATCTTTATGATATCTTGTTATGTTGTAATGATAATTTATGTTTGGAATTCTAATTATGAAATTCGCAAGCGAAGGCGTGACGTGAAATCTAAAAACCGATTAGAGGGTTCTGAACTGATTAAACTATTGCTCTAAAGAAATTATAATACATCGATAGTTTTTTAAATAGATCAGGCTTTAATTTTTATTTCTCATTATTATTCTCACAAACATAAGTTTAATTTAACATAGGGAGGGGGTCAAGGGATGGCTAAATGGGAAAGGCTCGCTTCGCTCACTCAGTTCCAATCGGAAACGCAAATAACCATATAGCGCGAGCGAAGCTGCGACGGATGTTTCTCGTATTCTATAAAATTTTAATGTTTGGTTAATAGCAGTCTGTTGTTAGGCATCATTACCTCCTGTGAGGTAAAGATTACTAAACTATCCTACAGCATTTTAGCGGTTTCAAAAATATATTTAAGTGTTTTAATAAGTAATTTTACGATTTTATTATTGATTTTATCTTTCTTTCCTTATACGTTTATAATTTCATTGTCTGTTAATGGTTTACTACACTAAATAAAAAAAGGTTTATTGAAATTATTTTTACATTAATATTTAAATAGAAAAAAAACTTAAAATCTAAAAGAAATGTAAAAAAAACCTATTATTTATCATATCAATAATGTTTTCCTAAGTGACTTTTTTGCATTCTTCAGATTCTTATAAATCAATTTATCAACTTTCTACTATATGGGTCTTTAATCGATATTTCATATATATATATATATATATATATACAAAGTAACCGCCATACTGATTTGGGTCTAATCGTTACGGTTTTTTAATAATAGATGGTGACAAGAATTTATTGCCTCCCATCTTCGTATAGCGCTCATATATATATGCACGCTCAATTTACTCTTTTTTAAAGTCCTTTCAGTTTATTTTTGTTATGCAATCATAGTTAAAGGCAGTAGTTTGCCATATTTATACCAGTTTGGTTTATAGGTTAGTTATTGGATATACTTTGTGATATGTTGTTCTTTCGATTTTCTTGCCTTGACTGTAATTTTTATTACACACATGTATGTATGATATATCTATTTATGTATATATATATTTTTAGAGATATCGTTTATTACTTATAGATTTTTGTTATTTTTTATAATTTTTACATGATGATTTTCAGTATTCAGTTCAGATTTATGTTTGAGTGTTTAAGATAAAACTAAGAACTAGTACTTGATTTTTAACAATTTTAATTTAGAAATATTACTGTTATACGGTATTTGTTTTAACAAAACTGCATACCATAATTTATTTTTCTATGTAGTATTTTCAGTTGCAATTTACGAGGCACAAAACATTTTACGAATTGCCTGCCATTCCAAAACTTCCTGCAACGTTTTGAACGGATGGAGTTCTATTAGATTAAGTCTGAAGTATGTGTTTATTATTTGAAAATAGATTACGCGAATCAAATCGTTTCACTGCTCCAAAATGTGGAAATCATTTTGGAATAGTATTGTAGACTTCATCTATCTCTCATGCCGATTTTGCATACTAGGTTGCAACGTAACATGAAGCTTGTGCATTTTACGTAATTAATTTATTACGAGTAAATTAAAAATTTTACCACTTATATAAAGTAACGTATTTGTAGGAAACTATTTAAACTGGTAAACGATTAGAATTTATTATCATTGAAATTCATTTTCTTATTTTGTATTATATCGAAAAGATTCCAACGTGGATCCCATTCGTATTTCTTTGTAACTTGTCAGTTAATATTTTTAGTACCTGATTAGTAGGAATTTTATTTTACATTAAATTTTCGGAAAAATCAAAATATAAATTCCTGGACAATTGATTATTTGTGATGAATTAAACAGAAGCTCTGAAACTTGTACGTGAAATATGAAAATGGAATTTTGTAGCTTATGAAAACGCCATACCTGATCGGTATTCGAACCCGGGACCTCCGGATTAAAGACCGAGCCGCTATCACTCAGCCACAGAGATTGATATTTTTTATATTTTCCTACCAAATTGCTTCTTCAAATATTTAATGGTGATGATTGAGGGTTGAACGGAATACTCTTCAACATGTATAAGTAACGTTTATTCTACCTTTTTTCATTCATTACATTGACACGTACACAACAACCCGTTGACTATAAATTTCATCCTGAATTAACATTTTTAAAGTATTAAAAATCTTCAATAGAATAATCAATTTATTATTAAATAGATTGGAATATAAAAAAGAACTAGATATTATCCTTCAAATAGCAGCGAACAATGATTCTGAAAAGGGAGTAATAAGGAATTTCGAAAGATAAAAAACAAAAACAGGAACGACAATAAGCCAAAAGAAAGGAAAAAAAATGGTAAAAATTTACGTTCACGGAAAAATACTTAAGTAGAGGATTATTTAAAAAAATATAACATAAATATAGCATTTATCAGAAATAAATTTAGAAATAATATAGAAGAAATAGACAGTTATAACAAAAATGGAGTATACCAAATAAAATATGATGTATAACATGATGATAACATGACGATGTATAATATGATGATAACATGACGTATATAGGACAAACGGGGTGAAAATTTAAAACATTTATTGAATATATAAGGTCATATAAATACGAGGAAAAAAATTCAAATTATGCAACATATTTGATAGAAAAGAAGTACCCATCTCGATGAAATGATATAATCCATGAAGATATTACATTATGCAGAAAAAATAAAACGTTTAAATATTCTAGAAAACATGGAAATATTAAAGCTAAAATTAAAAGGACAGGGCGTAATTAATAGACACATAAACACTCAATCCGATGTAATGTTTAAAAATCTAAAATTATTAAAATAAAATAAAAATTCTCAAGGATTAGTTTCAGGAAATTGTAGGTAGGAACGTTAGAGCGGGAATGATAAGGTAGACGATGTCATGACATTAGCGATGTGGGAGTGGGAGGAGCTTAACATTGCTATTTACTCGACGAGCCCAACTCAGGAAGATTCAGTGCTAAAAATAACATTCATATTAATTATCATAATTCTAGCGGAATTATAAAATATTGTGAAAACTATATATTTTATTATTGCTTGAATTTCACTGTTGACGGCAATATCCAAAATCTATTAATCGTTTTTTAAACCTTATATGTAAATTATTATGGATATTCAAGAAAATTTATAGATTACAACCAAAAGTATAAACAAACATATCTATGTGATTTATTTACATTTTTTATGGCATATAAAGATGATAATGTATGGAAACGGCTTCATATTTCAAAACTGAGGGATACTAGGAGGTAGAAACAAGTACGGGTCTATATAGTTACAAAATTACTATTTCATGATAGTAGTACATAATACTATCATGTTTGACTTCATGATCACATTGAATCAAACTTTCTTTTTTAAATATTAAGATAGACATGTGATAAATGATTTTGTAAAGTTTACCAGAAAAACGATAAAAAAACTGTTTCTCACTATAATAAATGCCTTGGTTTTCGAATTAAAGCAACTAGAGTTGCAAAAACGGAAAAATAGAGGTAGTAATAGCAGGAAAAATTCCCACGTAGTAACTTTTTTATTCCATATTACCTTGAAAATTACATTCAATAACAAATTTTAAAAATTATTGTTGAATTAATGGCCCAAACAATACTAATAACGGCCTTCACAATAATAATACATTGTAACTAATAATTTACTACAAATTAAATGGCAACTGATATTATTTATTTTATCGCAATATTTAGTTTTAAAATTTAGTTAAATGTTTTCTGACAAAATAAAAAATTACTGTGTTGCGTTTTAGCTTGTTTTATTTGTATCACGATTTTTCAGTTTTTGCAACTTTTATTTCTTATAATTCAAATACGTTGGAATTTATCGAGAAACAGTTTTTTTTCCATCTGTTTTTGTGAAATTTTAAAATCATGTATCACATGGCCAGTTTCCGATTTACAAAAACGAAGTTTGATTCAATATGGCGAATACAAGATGGTGGACAGAAATTTCAAACACAACATAAAGTAGTAATTTTGTAACTTTGTAGATCCCTACTTATTTCTACCTCCTAGTACCTCACAGTTTTGAAATACGAAGCTGTTTTTTTATACTTTAATATCATCATGAATATGAATACAATATTAGTTTAAGATTTCTAATACAAAATAGAAATTGAAAATTATTTATATATTATAAAACTAATTTATATATATTATTTATTTTATAATTAACACCATTTCTAATATGTAACAGAAATAAAATAACTATGGTAAACGGTTATTGAAGTAGTATAGTTATGAAAAAAAATTCAAGATCAGTTCGTGAGCGTTTTTTATTGCCATCTAATTTCAATAACCGTTTAATATAGTTTTATTTTAATATTAGATTAAGGTTTTCACCTTAGTAAGCATTTATAAACTTCATAAATTGAAGGATAAATTTACTTTTATTTCCTGTCGATATTCAATCTTTAATTCAAGAAAGAAAAGTTTTTCCCAATTTTATGGTGATAAATATTCCTATTAGAAATATGACAGCTAAAAATGAAAGGAGGTTTTAAATATTTTTGAAAAGAAATCTAAAATAAAAATTATTTGGGAAAATATATTTTAAAAAAAGTTTAGGTTCTTAAGCGTTTGATTGTTAATTTATTCCGTTTCATTTTTTTTTTATATGTAGGTCATTCAAAATATTATTTATTTTTTACCTTTTCTGTAATTTTTTTTTGTTCGATAAAATAATAAAGGTCAGTTTTACTAGCGTTTTGCATTCATCTAGGATGCCAATTGTGACAATATTGACTTTTTAAAGTGGTTGATTCTAAAAAAAAATCCTACTATTTAATTACTTTCATATGACACCTCACTCTACTAAACGCTGCAGTACTATTGGGTGTTTGTGGAATGTGAACAATATGTTGATAAACAACTTGTTTTATGTATCGTTTTTATCGTAAATAAAGCAATTTTTTTAGGAGTGTGATGTATGGAGAGTATTTTTTAAATGCAATGTACAGATTACTTAAACGAGATATAAAAAACAACATCAATCATATCTACGACTAAAAATCAGATAGCTATCAATTAACACGATTGAAAAAGGAATATTTATTTATGAATCATCTACCAAACATCAGCAAATTAAGTCATAAAACATTTAATTTTTTTTTTCAATTTTATTTTTATGTATCATATTTAAAATATTTATATACATATCTTTAGAAATATTTTCCTAATTATTGTAGTAATAGACTTTTATATAAGATAAAATAATGTTTTTTTAGGCATCGCGGACCAAACATCGTTTCAAGGTGCACACATATGCCAGCCCTACGTTTTGTGATCACTGCGGATCTTTGCTGTACGGTGTTTTACATCAAGGGATGAAATGTGAAGGTATTGGCCGGCTACCAACGATCTCTCCTTGTCATTCACATAATTCTGTCTCTGTTTTCTTTGTCTTGTCTGTTATCACACACTGTGTTACTGTCTGTCTTTCTATCTGTTTTTTGCTTGACTAACTTTGTCTGTTTGTCTTGTTTTATTGTCTTTGTTTGTCTCGCTCTGCTCTGCATCGCTCTGACTCTTTCTCTCTCTTCTCTTTCTCTCTCTCACTCTCTCTCTCTCTCTATTATGACTAAAACAAAATTAACAGCACGTCTTTATTTTTCAAAAAATGAACTGCTACCTTTCCGCTAATGCTACCGTTCGCTGTTAATAATAACAATAATTATTTTATGTGAATGTTTTTTAAATGTTTATTTTTATAAAAAAATGATATGTTGTATTATATTAATAAATTGTTAGATCAAATGTTTTTAACTAACAAATATTTGCATGCGTTGAATGTTTGGTGTTGCATTTTTAACGATTGCCTGGATGCAATGTACATACCTAAAAAATTTAATTTTTATATCTGAATAGAGGGAGATTTTTTTATAATTTTTATAAGAAAAAAATTTGATTGACATTAGCTTTCGGTATGCTGTTTTAAAAATATTAGATAAAAACGTTGACTCTTAATTTCAAGTTTATTAATTTTTTTCTTTCTTTTTAATTAGAACTATTAAGATCGATTAAATTAATTAATATCTTGTTTGCTATATTATGTGCAATCGGTAACTCATAAGAAGCCTCCTGAGCTTGAATTAGGCAGCACACTTTCGCCTACTTAATCTCCTTTTAATATTTCTAGAAAAGTATTCTTTGCTGGAAATATATGTTCTCAGTTCTGTTTTAAAATTATAACATGCATCACATGCAATAAAACGTTTAACACCCACACACACGAATAACTTATGATTTATAGGTAATTATTTAACTTTTGAGCCACAACGATCTTCTTGTGAGTAACCTATAATAAAATATTTTCTATTTGTTTTTTGGAAGTGTGTATGTAATATTCAAAGTCCTGAAACTATTCGCTTATTTTGTTAGTTATTTGTTCATATAACTTTTGCAAAGAATACAATTAATATATAAAAGTTTGTTACCGATTTAAGAAATAATATTAACTACATTTTAAGTGTAAATTCTTTTTAATCAGCAAGGCTAAAATTCGATTATAAAATTTATCCTTTTGTTTGTCTGTAAGAGATAGAACTTTGCAGTGCAGATACATTCTGATTTATAATTTTTTTTTTCATATTTATCTCATTTTCAGAAAATCATTTTAATTTTCACTACTACAAGTCAGTTCTTAAAATGTCATTATTCACCTCATTACGACACGTAAAAATTAGGAATCGATGAAATATTTTTGTTTAGCTGGCGGTGTGGATCCATTGGAAATTTTTTTTTTCAGATTTTTGTGATTATTTCCTCACTTTTTTAATATAATTGTTATCAAGATAAGTTATGTTGTTATTTAAGGTTCGAGATATTTTATACGGTAAGTGTATTATAAGGTAATTTTTTGTTTCTTAATCTTGTTATTAATTGTTTTATAAAAAATATAACTTAAAAGAACATTTTTTACGTGTAGGTGCTATATGTTACAATACAGAATTTTATAAATGTATTATTATTATTTTTATTAATTACTTATGAATTGTATTTAATTATTATTAATGTTGTTCAGTTCCTTTACTTGTGTAATAAACTAAAATATTTTTGGGCCAGATTTAGTTTTATTGTATCACATTTAAACGTTTTTTTATTTATTTTTTTTTTTTCTTAAGATTGAATTTATTCTCCTCATGTAAAGATCTAAAATTTAAAAAATATACAATCGCAAATAGTATAACGGATCCATCTCTACTGCTGTTATTGACTATACAAATAAGCTGCTTTTTTAAATAAAATATTTGATTTATTAATAGAGTGATTCACGAAGAATGTAACAGACTTTCAGGATATGTTCTACTGGTGAAAATAAAGAAGAAAGTAAATACAAACATTAGTTCGGAAGCGCTTCGTTAGTGAGTGTCGGCTGGCGAATGTTTTGCCCTGATTTCTGCGCTTCGGCAAAATTAAACCGTACTGTAATTCTTAGAACCAAAATTAATGGGTAAATTTAGTGGTTTTGTATGAAATCTGACTTAAAAATCGAAAAAAAGTAGCCAACTATATTTTAGTATTTTTCGAGAAATCTTGGATAAAAGAAAAAGATTGCGGTCGAAAAAAACACCTTTTCGAACGTAGGACCACTTATTTTTCTTATTTTATGTTTTTAAATTTTTCCAAGATGTATTTTTTCAGAGACTTTTTCAGGAATTGTGAAGAAGATTATTTTTCTTATAATTAGAGGTTTCTATCTTAAATTTGAAAATTATTTCTTAATGATTTATTTAATTTATTTTAGCAGCAGAAGTTTATATTATAAAGTGTATTAATTACACTTTACTGTATTAAAAAAAACCCAAAAATTATTCAGTGATTGATAAAAATATTTTTAATACGTTAACATAATGACGATTCACATATATATTACCCATACATTTATGCTCATTTGGAATAATAAAGTTCTGAAATGTGTAAGAATTCATTTTTATAATTAACGCTGTAAAGTTAAATTAGTTTTATCTCGTTAGACATCCGATTTCGTTGTATATATTCGGTTGTCAAAAAAAATCTTAAAAATATAAAATATTTTATATAATACGAAAAAACTATTTGTTATTTATTAAAGTTCTACCCAGTTGCACTGACCCAAGACTGTACCTGTTTAGCCGTCTGGTAGATACTAGCGTTCTTTATTTGGTAATCTTAGTGTAATTACGTTAATCTATAAACATAGTTTTACAAATACAAATTTTTATAAAACATTATTATCCGTTGAAGTATAAAACGCTCTGTTGACGCAGAGGTTTGGGATGGGTTGCTAGACCGGTGACTGGGTTTCCTGCTACCTACGATGTCCAATCGCGGTGTACTACCCTTCCACTACATTATTAGCGGTGCCAGCACTGCTCCAGACAGCCTAAGTAAAATTTCTGCGCGTCTATGATATTTTTACGTTTTCTAAACTTGAGTTCTAATTGTGTATTCTTACTTCATAAATATTTTTCTAGGAAGGAAAATGCATATTATATCAAATATTAATTCCAGCAGTTTTTCTAATAATTAACATAAAAAATTTAAAGTATAATAACAAAATCTGATCTTTAAAATAAAAATACTAAACAATAATTTAGTGATATTATACATAATAATTAAATAACACTATGGCGATACGTTATACACTACTTTGTCAGAGTAACATTATCATTTCTGCGAAATGTGCTTTACCATATAGATACATTTACAGATTAAAAGGTTGTGACTGGTTTTTCAGCAAGGCGCGGTTGTTAAACAATTACTCATCGTACAACTTTAAATAAATACTATTCTAATTTTAATAGAACTATAAATAATATAAAAAACTATTTTATTAACAGTTTAGGAAATTATCAATCTCGATTTCTGACGATATTGCTGTAAGTCTTCATTTTCTGGTAGATAATTCAATAAATTTTTATATTTCTTAGCCTTACAAATCTCCCCCCTTTTAAAATGGAATGATAAAAAAATGAAAACCGAGGAATCGTACAGAAAAAATTTGAAAAATTAAAAAACTAGAAGGCAATTAAAACGGAACGGAACTCAAGGATAGCGGGAGATTTATGTATCTCCCTACTAATCACAGAACCTGTAAAAATGTCCCTTGCTGCTGTATCTTTCTTTTATTGGGCGGATAATTATTTATTTAATGGAGGTTATATTTATTTATTTTTATTTATGGACGGAATTATTCACTGCGTTCCGATTCTTTAGACAGGGAAGAAATTGTTTGAGCGGGGCTGACCTTGGAAGACTAGCCGCGTGTGAGCTTCGATCTCCCGGCGTGAATCCCCTTTAATCAGTCCCCTGAAGTCCTTTCGGTGCTAGAGCCTTCCGGCTTAGCAGGAATGCGCTTTTTGGGGGCCTAGTGTTTGGAGGATGTAATACGCTTTCCTTTCGGGAGGGAGTCGAATGTGCTGTCGGTGATATAATTGTAAGATTTAGGGAGGAGGATGGATGATTGGTGAGACAGATAGGAAACTTTCTTCTCTCGGGCTATCTTCATTACTGTATCTCGGTTGGATTCATGTAAGGTCGGATTCCAGTCCGTGGTAGCAGGTCGATCTTCATTGTTCTTTCTTCGTATCTACTTTAGCCTGCCTTTCTGTAAAACCGGCTATAAATAATTTGCAAACCGTAAACCTTGAATTGTTTCATGGCTCTAAAAACGGCAACACGGGGGAAAGTGCAGGCCTCTTCTCTCTTCTGTCGAGCGGCTGCTGGGCTTTCCTTCCGTAATTTTCGTTGTCCGTCGGTAGTTTTCTTCATCTTCTTAGGTTAAGAAAATTGGATGGTTGGTTATTACAATTGATACAAAAATTCTTTGCGTTCGAGAGGGGGGACTCGGCGATCGCCTTATTTCTTATTTAATTTAGTACAAAGTTTTCATCCAAAAAAAATGTTTAACTTGTTACAAATAAAATAAAAATTGGTTCATTGATATTGAAGTCATGATTAAACATGTGGTGTTTAAGGTTATGTTGGGATACAGTGTTACTGACCCAAAGCATTAGGTCTGAAATCTGTACTTAGGTCTGAAATATTTGTAACAAATTACTTGTCATTCATAGAGCCTTCTAATGAGGTGCTCCAAGCTACATAGTCTCATTTAAAAAAAAAATAAGTATTCAACCCCTGAAAATGTAGAAAAGATTTAACGGCGAAATTTTGTGTTGGTAATTTAAAGAATAATTTTCACAGTTTTAATCCACAGATTATGTTTATTTCAAATGGTTTAAGAAATAATGTCACGTAATTTTATAGTTATTTTTGTTGGGCTGAAATTTAAAAAAGTGCTACCCGAAATGGTTTTTTGCTTCTACCGAGTGAAGGAGTGAGCGGATTTTAATCTTCTTTTCACCAAAATTAGTTATTTTTTTCGGGTTTTGAATTAATATAATTAAATTTTACCATTGTTATTTATGATTTTTGAGTTGGGGTAGGTGTAGCAGAGAGGGTGAGTTCCATTCCTTTGAAAATAATTTTAAAAAGGTTCCCCCCGAGAATGGTATACATGCCTGCAAACAGAAATACGATGGGACTCATAGCTGTTGAATTATAGATGTAATTTTTTTAAAATGATCACCCGGTATAAAAATTTAATATAAAAACTATTTCTTATCCAGTTACATCTTTGTTGCTCTTGTTATTACAATAACGTAATTAAATTTAACACACGTAATATTTCTTATAAAATAAATAAATTATTACTTTTTAGTGGTTTTTCTATTATGGATATGGTTTTAGTTAATTATTTAAATGAGTATCTTCGTGTAGTTAATAGTTTTCTTATTGATTGTTTTAATCTGAACAAAAAATAAGTTTTTAAAATTGATTAAATCTTTAAAATCTAAACCTTTTACTTTTTTTATATTTGCGTAATTTTTAATACACCCTAATCGATTATTACTGTTTTTATTATAATATATAATATAATACCTCGCTTCATAGTGAGGACAAAAAAATCGAGATTAGTTTTATTTATTACTCTCAAGTCACATTACTATTAATATATGCAATTTCATCTCATAATTTTATTTTATATACAAAATAAAACTATAGAAATGCTAAGGACATTCATTATCTTTTTTCTATTTTTTATGTAGAAAAATAAATTTAAAAAATATATAAGTCCGTAAACAACTAACTAATATTTTCTCATTGTCCTTGCTAGATTTGGAAATTTTTGAACCAATGATTTTCCGATTATCAATCATTTTTAAATAACAATTACCTCACTCATAATAGGATGATTTTAAAAAATATATAAAATTGTATGTTGATTTTTTAGCTCAGAGACTGTAATAGTTAAACGTAACTAAATATTACATGACTAAATTAATAGATAATAAATGAATAATATAGAATTAATAAATAATATAATAAACAATTAATATACTATCAAGAAGTAGCATTGGAAAAATAGGAAACAATTTTTTTTTAAATAACTGCTACTTGTAATCACTTTTCCAAGTTATCCAAGAATTTAAACTCGATTAAAAAACTGTAAATATTATTAAAAACCTTTAACAAATACCTTTTCTAAATATAAAATTTCTTGGAGCAGTTTCTGATCCTTTTGAAATTAAAACTGGTGTACGGCAGGAAGATGGTCTCACCCCATTATTGTTTGATTGTGCTTTGGTTAAGGTTATAAGAGAATGGATCAAGAAGTTTAAACAGTTAAATAACTAGAATTAGAAAGTAAATAAATAAACTAGAATTCTAGTAACTATACTAGAAGAATTAGAAAAATATGCAAGTAAAATAGGATGGATTACTAATACTATACGAAAAACGGAATGGATTTCCAACAGAAAACGCTCAATTACAAATTAATTTCAATCTTGTATTGAAAATATTAAAAGAACATTTAAATTTAAATACATTGGGGAAGTAATCACTCCTTATGTTGCAGAAATAGAAAGCATGAAAACAGGAGTAAAAAAAAATGGACAAAGCCTATCATGTAACAAATAAAATATCAATATCGAGAAATGCTACTAAACTTTCATACTAGAAGACAGTAATTTTTCCTGCAACTTCTCATGGATCTGAATGCTTGAATTTATTTAAAAAAAAAAAAAAAATTGGAAAAGTGGAAAAGTGGAAAGAAGGAATTAATTAAAGAAGGAAAACAGGAAAATTAAAAAGAAATGGTTTCAAGAAGTCGAGAAGGGTCTTGAACTGCTTACGATATCAAAAGAACATATACTGGACAAATCTCTTTTCAGAACCTTGACTCCAGATGAAAAGAACATCATAAAAAGCGTAATATGGACAGTAGAAAGAAAAAAGAATCGCCGAGAAAGAATGAATAAATATTGGAAGGACAGAAAATTGAGTACTATTCGTCATGATACTTAGGTGGTCCAAACGAAAAAAAGCTGCTACTTATAACTATTACGAGAAACAGTAATCCGTGGGTAGAAGACGCCCTTGCGCAAAAGGTTCTTCGCGGCCCCCAAAAAAATTATGTTTTGATGAAATAGTTATTCGGTGTTCTTTTAAAATTGTGTTTTGTATAAGTATGCACAAAAGTAGATTTTATTGCACAGTATAAAATGCTTTGAAATAAAAATATTTCAAATTTAATATATATATTTATTTTTTACATAAATAAAAATAAGTCAAAAAATATTAAACTAACTTTTGTAACTACACTTAACAAAATAACTATACTAATTAAAAGTAAAATTAAGCTATTAAATTTACACATTTATCCGTCTTTTGCTTTTTTTTGCATTTGCTACCACAAAAGTTTTAATAATTCTCATAATATCTACTGAATCCATTGCATCATTCTAAATAGATATCAATGACACGTCATACTTAAATTTATTCTTATTGTTAGGCCGGAAAAAAATAAATTTAATTACCATCTTGATGTTGTACTATAAATATTTCGTAAATTTCTTAAAATTGCCTACAACTAATTTCGAATTATGAGGGAAAAACAAAATTTCAAATTATAAATGAATTTTTTGTAGTGCGAATAAAGAAGTCGTCCCTCACTTTAACGCGCACTTGTGCGGTGCGCAACCTGCGCAATTACACGGCGTGGCCGTGCATAATATACAATTTAGCTGGTGTTGTATACCTTTACTTACAAGACAAAACGTCGGCTATATATATCTTCTTTTTTTTTTTTAAATTATCTTACATAAGTTGTATTGGTGCGAAGTACGTTATGATATTTTTATTTGCAGTATCATTTTATCCATAACGTAATTGTTTTGATTTTCATTAATTTTTTTTATTTAACTTATCAAAACAAACGTACCAATATTTTTTGTTTTTTTTTATCTTAGTCTAAAATAACTATTACTTATAAAAAAATCTTGATAGCATTTCAACAACGCCCAATTCATGCAAGGACAGGAAAATAAATATTAATTATTAGGTCCCTAGTAGTATTTTAAAAAAAAATGGTTATAATATCAAATAATAATAAAAATAATTAAAAGGGATAATACTATTCTTTAGTTTTAATTTAAAATAACATAAAACTGTATTTGTTTAACTATGTTTATCAAAATTAAAACATATATAATTTTATTTCAGTAATGAAATTGAATTGAACTGTTTAATAGAAAATAAAAATTAACGAATCGAATAAAACAATCCTTGATTTTTTAACATTTTATTATGAAGCGATTTATCATACTTCAAACTTATTGATAAATTATTATGGAGTAATTAAAAGTAATAACTTATTTTAATATATAAAAATGTTTTACATTTTTGCAAAACTAATTACTATTTACTTTTTTCATTGTTTTTATTTCGTTATAATGATAAGATTATATATTTTTTATTTTACCTTTGAGAGATTTTAAAGGAAATAAAGAATATCAATCAAATAGATCGTGAACAAAAGTTTAACAAATTGGATTAAAGATTTTCACCTTCTTTATTACAGATATTATTATTATGCTTACCTCGTAAGGATCAGACATACGTAGTCCTGGCTATATTTTCGAATTTTGCGAGATATAGGATTGCCTACCAACTTACATTTAGATTTCTTTTTAGCGGATTTCCAAAAGTTTGTGGAAATTGTTACTACGCCCGCTCAGATTTTATAAGGGAGGGTGCCTTGCGGAGGGGGCATCAACTTTTATTTACGTTTTGGAGTCTCCTGAACACGATTCTGTAATCTTTATATACACATGTATATATGTATAAGATTTTTTGTACACTTTACCGCAAGAAAATCTTAACCGATTTTGACGAAACTTGGTGGGGGTGATGTAAACCTATTGGGAATAGAGCTCTATTGATTTTCAAACAAATCGATTCACAGGAACCGGAATTAGAACCAAAAAATGGGATTTTTAGGTACATTTTCAGCTTTCTTTTTTGTTCTACTAGGGACAATTTTTAAATTGTATCTACATTGTAACAGTGATGGTATTGATAATGACATCGAAGATTGTATTCTGGTTGAAAAAATAGATGGATATATTTATTTTAAAATCAGTTATTCAATTAATAGTGTACTAATAAAAACAACTTAATAAAAACGTAATAATATTCTCACAATAAAGTTTTAAATCGATTTTTTTTCTAATAGATACTATTTTATGATTCGTTATTATATTTTAAGATAAACAACAGTTTATTTAACTTCAATATTATAACGTTAAATTGCAAAATTTTCATGATTTTATTTGGTTATAGAGATTATCAAGCGTGAAATAAACGTTTTTAGGTTGAATAGTAATCTTAATTTCTCCAAGCTTCTAAACTAGTGATGCAAATAACGGTCTGTATTTAAGCAAGTTATTGTTTCTACTTGGTGCTGAGAATGCGTGTGTGTACAACATACAAATGTACAAATCATGGATTTTAAGCTCCATTTGTAACAATCGATTTAGTCTACATCCTGCTGACCGTATTCATCCTTTATTGTTTCCTTAATATGAACCAGTAGTATGGAAAGTGTTTGAATAGATTTGTGGACATATTTTAAGTTTCCTTCCTATTGGACACTACTTCCACATCCTCTTATGTTATACGGTTTACATCAACAATTTCCTTTTCTTGAATATCCTTATATTCAACCGACAGCAATCCTTTACGCTTCATTGTACCGAGAATATTCCTGCTTCCTTTCCTTTCACTGTTTATTACTCGAATTCCATAAATGCTAAAACATGAATAATTCAATATTCATACACTTCCAGAAATCCTGTGCAATATTTACATTTTTTTTTACTTTTTTGGAATTTTTTTTTATGTAGTCAGAGAAAAGTTATGTACAGGGATGAAAATTCTATTTTGTATATAAGGTTTAGTTAATAATAATAATATTTTATTTGTAGCTGTTAATATAAGAGTGGATTCCAAAAATAACGGGAATTATTATTACTTTTTTAAATAGTGTATTTATGTTTACATTTTGAAAATTCAATTACGTTAAAAATAATCTTCATCACACCCAATAAACTTGTCCAATCGTTTTTAAATCGCTATTTGTTATGCCTTTCACATCCGTTGGTGTTTCTTTGTTTCCCTCTTCCACCGTACTAAATCTCTTTCCCTTGTCCCTTTTCTCTTTGTCGTGATGGAAAAACCTATTCTCTATAAATCCAGTCGGGTTTCCGTACGCAATCTTTTGGGAACTTCCAGGAAAAATGTTTCGTTTGTCGACGATCTTTTGCAGGATGGCGTCACGAATTTTTTCGTAGATTAAAAAATGTAGGACGTCCACTGCTAAAGATTTTCAATCGATATTTTCCGTTGTTTGAAGCATGAAAACCATTCGTGAACAAGTGGTTTGCTGATCGCAGATTCTTTTTAGGATTTCTTAATCATTTTAAATATTTCCGCCGAAATTTTTTCCTAAAAGGAACTTCACAAATTCGCATTGGTTATGATTTTCTACTATCACGTTTTCACCGAAATCGGAAATTAATTCCGCATTAAAAATTCACTACACTTTCGTAGTACCTCTCGGGACGGTGTCGCATCGCATTCTTACTCGGAAGGGTACCGCCTAGACTCTTCTAGCACCAGAAGTGCAAACTATGACCATATCCCTCACCACAATACAGTTCCATTATTTTTGGCCACTCTCGTATATTTTGTAATTTAAAAAAAATTATTAATGTACCATAACAGCATGTTTTTTTGGGTTTCTCTGGTAGAATTGCGTCGTTAATGACATTGCATTCCGTTAAGGATCTTAATAATGAAAAATTGATAAATTAGTTGTTTAGGCTTTAAGTAGATATAAATTAAATGAAAATGATATTTGAATCTGTTTAACTTCTAAATACTTACGGAAAATTTCCTTTTGGTTGAGATATATATTTTTATTTTGTTTTGTAACAACTTACGTATTATACATTATAATGCCAGAAAGTTTATTTAAAAAATATTACTAATAATAATAATATTGAAATAGTATAAAAATATTAATAATCATATTCAACGAAAGAAAATAGAAATAGTGAAAGAGGTTAAGCCCTTTCAGCTGCTTTAGTATTCTCTGAAGTTTCATTTTAAATGTATAATCTATTAAAAGCATACTTAGATTGGGGAACAACTTTTTTCGTGAAATTCATATTATAAATTTTTAAGTATAATTGAAATGTGTTTTTTTTTAATTTTTTAATTACTGAAGTTTTTAGTACGGTGTAACTGTAGAAAGCGGTGCAGTTGTTATACTATATTGTTATTTGTAGTTTAGGTTTAATAATTAATATTTTTATATGAATTCTAATTACGGATTATGAGAAGTTAAGACAAAAATCATTTCTGTTGTATTAAAAGTTTTTTTGTAATTAAAATATATTTTTTAATATATTTAGACACAAATATTAAAAATTACATTAAATTAAATTAATTGTATTAAAAAGAATTTTTTCCTCGTTCAGTATATATCGTCAACTTCGTGTGTCGAATTAGTTATCTTTTAGTGACAATTATTCCCCAAAAGAGAGTATTTTTAATTTGTTTGCCTGTCATCTTTGCTTTTTTGTTAGTGTACTGATGTCGAGATTATTTTTATATTAAATATTTTAAGTTGAAATTAAGTTCAATCTAACAAAACTTTTTTTCTGATTAGCTAACAAATATTTTTCTATTAGACCTAAGTCTTAATCTATTTTTGATATTTGTGTTTGATTTTTCATATTTTTTCCAGATCATTGTCTTGTGTATAACTTTTCTTGTCTAATATATTAGTTTATCCTTTTCCACAATCCGTTTTTAATTTCATATCGTGGCACCAGTCTAAGGAGATAAGTATCCTGAGTATTGTCTAGTTCAATTGAATTTTCATTTGTTTTTACATTATTACGATCTCGAACGTGCTATATACAAAAAGCACTAGGAACGTTTTGCAATACAATTGAACGGATCATCACAGGCGGTTACAAGTTAATGCGTGTTTAAACAGGTTCTAACCTGCACTGCAGCTTTCTCTAGTTATGTTATTTGCTTTTTAGCCGTGTTAGTGAAAAGAGGTAGGAATATCGTTGTGATCGAAGACTGAATACCGGGAAATTATACACGTGGTTAAGTGTTCATCAGTGTTTAGAGGAAGTGACTCCTGTGCTTAGAGAGAATTGTCCTCATCGTACAACAATATTTAGGTGGTACCGAGAGTTTAAAAGAGAATATTTTGGCCTTGAGGGCGCTCCAAAGTCAGGTTGATCGTCTTCCTCTATGACTTAGGGTATCATTGCTGCAGTGGAAGGAATGCTTGAGAGATACAAGCGTGTGACCTACCACAAAGTAAGAGATGTCCTTGGGAATTATGCACCAGAAGTTCGTGCTATTCTGCGAGATCACCTTCAAGTTTGAAAGCTTTGTATGCTTCAGGTTACGCACCAATAGCACGTCGTTTTTCATGGTGTTATGAAAGCTGAAAAAGTTTTAAAATGGAAAATTTCCCTATGTGAACTTATCGTGACAGATGACGAAACTTGAAATTACTTTACCTATATTCCTGCATTTCACTGATTTACAAGCTTTTGTATCTTTGGTGGTATAATTTTTGTCTATTAGTCCTAATTCTATTGTTTGAGAAATAGTCTTGTACTAATCACAGTGATGAATTTTATAAATACCGAAAATCTTTGAATGTGTTGTAATCTTTGACTGTATTTTATATATATATATATATATATTTATATATTATAAACAGTTCATTTCGCATTATTTTATTTTGAAAATTTACATCTTTAATCATTTTTGATTACTTGGATTGTTCTAGGCCAGAAGATGTCGTGCTTGCATGTAGCATTAAATGTGATTATTAGAATTTTATAGTATTTTAGTTTAAATATTAATTATTTTAGCTAGGTGCATCAGTTTAAAAAAAAAACAATACTTTAGAAATTAATATATTATTAGATAAATGTAAGTTTAGAACAATTATATAGAAAAAAATTTTGAATTTGAGAGTCCTTGAGTAGAGAAGTTTTATCGCTTGTCGAATACATATACGCTTGTATGCACTATGATTACTATAGCTAATTTATTATTGGGCTAATAAAATGTAAGTATTAACTTTGATTAGTTTTTTTTAATATGGCGATTTATTATTATCATATTTGTTAATAACAGATCATTTTGTATTTATATTCAAATATTGATAATTGTTAATACACCCGAAGGAATATTCAGTTAGAAAACAGATTAATTACTCTCTAGGGGTTATCAGTGGATTTTGCTTCAAAGCTATTCTTTCTCAATTTGATTTCCTTTAATAAATTATTAAATGATTGTAATAGAAATTAATTGATCTATAACGATTACCTCTTGTTATTATTAAAACAAAATATATTTATAAGCACTTCTGAATTTTTTTTTCATTTCTAACGATTTTTATACATTTTTAAAAATATGATTTGTGTTTAAAATTATAACTTCCAACTCTAAACATTTAAAAGTAATGTGAAAACGTAATTATATTCTGATTTAAATGATTAACAAATTATTACTACAATTAAGTTTATTACTTTACTTTTAACTATTGCTTTTGGGGGTCTCAAAAACAAAAAAAAAAACGTGGAGTTTAATATTCGTACGAACGTACGAAGTATGTACATGTATTGGGCGTGTTTGAAGCTTAATATCTTTTGACGGGATTAACCAATTTTGAATATATTTTATACAGAGACTCAAGTATATGGGATAAATTTTTGGTCAAATTTATTGGGATCAATATTTTCAGGGAGTGGGTTTTTTAGAATTTAATTTTCTCGAAATTTTGCAAGAGTAACCCCACTTTATATTAAGCTCAGTGCTTGAATGCTTGTTTATCTTAGCATTTTTTTTTAATTCTCCCTTCCCCAAAAATCGAAAAAAGCTATCCATTTATTGCATATTTTTTAACCAAATTCTTGTAATGCCCTCCTAGGCATAGTAGTAGAGCAAGGTACCTAAAAAATACATTCGGAGCAATATTAGGGAAAGAGAGAACGCATCAAAATTTAAATATATCAATTTTTTTTCAATTTTTCAAAACTATTTTGGCTTGTTTAAAGCTTTAATATTATTAAAATTTTAAATAATAAATTTTAGTAATAATATTACTGTAAAATTTCAATATAATTCATCCTCCACTCCCAAGAAAGAAATTTTATGTAAATTTTTATTAATTGTACATTTTTTAGTGGAATTTTTTTCAGTTTCTTCCATTTACCGTAATACTAGAAAAAATAAAAATTACCGATTTTTTTTTTTTAATTCTTCAAATGTTTCTTTTCATTTATTTAAACAAATAATGATAATTTTACAATAAAACTTAATCATTCCCATCCCAAAAATGAAATCTTAGGTAATATTTTCATGTATAATTTTTTTCCACTATATAAGAATAAACAACCAATACCAGGAAAGTACTACAACTTTGTTGTCAGCTTTTTCTTTAAATGTTTATTTTTTATTATAATTTTATGTAATTGAAAATCATTAAAGGTATTTGATTAATTAAGTAATTTATATTTTTATGCGTTGTGAATTAGCATGTTAGATAATAAATGTATCTTCTACTCGTATTATCACTTATCCAGATAATATATTTATTTGCCGATCTCCGTGGCGGAGTGGTAGCGTCTCGGCGTACCATTCGGAGGTTCCGGGTTTTAATTCCAGTCAGGCATGGCATTTTTCATACGCTAAAAAAATTACATTTCATATTTCTACGCACAAACTTCCAGCTTATGTAGTTAATTCATCCAAGACAAAAAAAAACATTAACGAGCGAGCCTAACAATACTTTCTGGAACTTATCTGGCGGCCGAAGTACGCTGTGTCTTAATTGAGCACATTCCTATACCTTCCAACACAATTTTTGATTTTTATTTTTCTTTTGTTCGATTGAATATTTGAAATAATATTCGGAATATTGTTTCATATTGTATATCGAACATTTAGCAAAATATTTTTTTAGTAACGTTTTCATTTTTTAAAGATCTTTTTGCTTCCGTAAAGATTTCGATTTCCGTAAATGAACGAACGTGTTCTGTTCAATCCTTGCCAAGTCGATATATTTACGATTATATTTTTAAAAGATCGATTGATCTTTTAAACCATACGTAACAGGTGAACTGTTTCATAGTATTTCGCTATTATTTGTATTGGAGGTGAATTAATAGGGAGATCAATAATCAAAGAATCTTTGAATTAGAATAAAATTGATCTAGAAGTAATACGGTTGAATGCCGATTCAATGGTACATAATTATACATTTCACACTCACACACGATATACCCTTTCCTTTACTTGAAAATTATTCGTTAATATTTGCGAGTTGTGTGGGAGTGACGTAGTATAGTAAATGACTTCCTTTACTATTTACTACAGCTCTAATGACCGTAGGTTGAGAGGTAACGAGAATAATGAACTGTACTGGTTCCTTTTTCAATGACATTCTACAGAGTGAGCCGCGAAAAAGAAGCCCCGCCAGCATGTGGATTATTGGATATAATATTAACATTATAAGTTCGCGCACAAGACACTGGCATGTTAAATTTTATTATTTTTTTTCTTATTTATTTGACTCGCCCCCCCCTCCAGATCCGAACGCGCACTCAAACAGAAACTCAGCTCTAGCTGAAAAACAGTGGCCGGTACGGTCCGGTTCACTAGACGCTTTTGCCCTGTGCCCCGGACGCCAGCAGCGGAAGCAACGGTCCTCCAGGGTTCGCCGCACTACTCTGCAGGCCACCCATCCAATACGAACCCGGCCATCTGCCAACAACTTGTCGGCAGGGATGGGTGGAACAGCCACCGTCACCACTTTTGTTGCTCCATAGGCCGGCCGCATAGACAATACGTGGAGCGTCACCGCCTCCCCCGTCACCCGACGAAGGTCTGTCACAAATTCCTCTTGAGAAGTGAGTGCATCCACATCCTTTATCAGGATTTGGACTCGCCACCACCCCTCCCCACCAGCGTCGTTGTGATGTCCTCAACCTTCTCCAAAATTTTTCGACTGAGTTTGTCGTCGGCGCCCCCTTCAGCCAGCACCCGGATATGGAGGTCTTCCCCTTGGCCCCGTCGAGCCGAGAGAACCCCAGTCTCTCCCGGCGACACACTGCTTTTGACCTACCGGAGGAGGTCTGTATAGGACCTTCCCTCCGCCTTCACCACGACCGTGGTCATGAGCGGTCCCGCCGGCTTCTTTTCCGGTGCACTCATTCTCATTTGATCTGCCGACATACCGTCACTGAGATAAACCAGTAGCTTCCCAGCACACCTCATGGCAGTGTATTCTACAAAGATATATAAATACCAACCGACTTGCCCAGCCGGCCGGCAGAAACAAACGTCACGGTTCCCCGCAACGACTTCAGGGATGATCTTAATAAGGTTTTCCTCATCCTCATCCTCCCCCTTAGCTGAAACGATGACTAGAACGTAACCGGTTCGCCCAACAGTAATAGACTCACTGGATAAATCGGCTCGATTTTACGACAAGCTCCTGTCCTCCGTGAAGTTTTCTATCACGTGCCAGGTGCTGGACCCAAGGCACCCAATTCAGGACGCGTGAATGGCGCAGGTGACCAACATCGACACCCAAATCCAACACCCACGCCTGAGGAACCTCATTATACCGATCGATGTCGGTCAGCAACTCTGTACAGCGGAATACATCCTTTGGCCAACTCCGGTGAACCAACTGCGCCAAATACTCTTTGGATACGCCACCTTGAAGCGCTTGTTGGAGACCACCACGCCCGATCGTCTACACACCACCTTGACCAGAGCCAGGGCCCACAGGCAACGTCTGTGTGGCTACATCTTCCCACTGCACCTCCACCGTGCCACCAGAGGGCCGGGGTGGTTACCGGCACCACCACAGGTGCCTGTGTGGCCTTGTTCACCCGTTTAAGAAGGTCCTGCCAGGCGACGCAAAGCCCGTTGATACGAGACGCATAACCAACTATTATCCCGGAACAGTCCTTAATTTTAATCTTCGTTGTTACGTTCGAAGAGACAAAGTGCACCAAGTCACCTTATAATAACACAATAACCCTTCCAGTTCAAAGATAAGCTCGTCCCTAATGCTAAGCCCTTCTAGTCCGCTTCTGCAATCGTGTCCTCACCCCCTTCTTCCATCTCCACCGCTACTCCTGCAGACGTCAGCGTTTTCTCACTGTCGGCCCGCAACATCTTTCCGTCCCCTTCCAAGGGTTGAAAGAGCCGCAGACGCCGGTTTCACTGCCTGCCGCCTCTCGCTCGTGTGTTCACTGGACAACAGTGGTGGAAAATGTACCTCATATTCGTCAGCGTTCCCCTTCTTCGCTAATCGCAGCAGATGTGGCTGCCGACGATCGTCGTCGTCTGGTCAACGTAGATAAAAACTTTTCTTCCTTCCGTTTGGCCTGCAAGCGGAAGGCTTCTAACGTCCGCCGTGCCTCCGCATTCATAACCACGGACCGGTCACTCTCGCTTCCCTCGGAAACTTCCTCCCGAAGCGCTCGATTCGATCTCTTCCTACGTGGACCCTGCTTCCCGGTCGGAGCGGAAAACCCCTCGTTTGCGGGTAGGTCGCAAATCCTATTGGTTAGGCCATTGACCAAAAGACCCTAAAGACAAACAGAACACAAAACGTAACAATAGATTGTAGGGCACTAGACTGCCAAAGTAAACAAGCATTGACAGCCGTATGCTATCGCAACAAAATCAATTAAGTCCTCAGTAAATGTAAAATAGCCACAAATATTGATCCAGATACAATTAAAAGAAAGAAGGGCGCCCAACTTAATCAGTTTATAGCCCAACTGAGCAAATAAAAACACAAAAAAGTCAAAATATAATCAAAGCCTTAGCAGCGGATAAATACTCCATAACAACCGTAGGTATTAACCAAATAAACTCTAGTAATTATATAATAACAATTAAGGTGCAAAAACAATCAACGAAACCTAACTGAATGACGAAAAACAACTAATAACTAAACAACAACGAAAATAATAATAAAAAAACACCACGGTAATATTAACGAAACGCGGAGCGTAGTAGAACTTAACCGCACTTGACAAGACTTCCATAACCTCCCTCCGGCATGAAAAATTGGAACATAGGAATAGGACGTACATTTCTACCTAAGAACTCCTCTCCCATGTGTCACGTGATCGTTCCTTCTATTTTCCAACCGTCAGTTGTCTGAGGATTACTTTTTCCTGGTCCACTCAGAGGGCCAGGTTTTACCCTTGAACCCATCCAACAGACAAATTTGCCATATACGTAGCTTCGTAGAATACGAAGTTGAATTTTAGTCGTTATTTAATTTTCATTGGCTCAAAATCAGAGAATTTTACTTTAGACTTTATTATTATTATAATATTACAATTAGCATGTAAAAGTTATAAAACTATTACACATGAAAAATTCAATATTTACAAATTGACATTAATCCCATCTACACTACCGCTGAAAAGTGAGTGAATCATACTTATGATGAGATCTTGTAGAAGAACATATTCAGTTATGTAGAAAGTGGGTTAAAATTTTTATTATTTTATAGAAGAGTCATTTGAATTTTAGTTTTTAACTTAATTTAAAATTTTATGCGTTTTTAAAATATTTTCTGTAATGTTTCTTTATAATAGTTTTTAATTAGATATTGGTTATGATTTTAACGGTTATAAAACTGATAATGACAGTTTTTACAGTTACTAAGCGAATTCAGCTTAATCTTTTTTAATACTTAAATTTTGAAAAAAATGTTCCTCTTTCTTATGTTTTTGTTTATTAGTTTAGATTGCTTTGCCTGTTAAATTCTTTTTATTTTTTCCTAATATAAAATTTTGTAAAAAAAAAACATAATGAAAATTTCAAGTGTTTTCTCTTTCTATCAATAATTTAATAAAGTGATCTTTTTAGTATTATGTCACGTGAAAGAAAACTAAGTTTTTTAGCTAAACTATTACTTTAAAATACAAGCCATTGAAAGATCTCATAATTCAAACTGTTTTTGATCACAAAACCAAAAATTTTTTTCCTTAAAATATTTTCTTTTTTTAAATTCATTCAACAATGTTTCATGTTTTATCAGGAGTTATTCACTTTTTTCCAATAAAAAATAGATATATGTACAAGAAATAGATTTCATTTTTAAGAATTTTTTTATAAAGAAATTATAATAATTTAGGATGCAGGATTAAGCGACATTAATTCGATATTTCAAATAAGTTAAAAATTTCTTGTAACAAACAAATGGTTTTAAGTTCCAACTAGTTCATCTACACCAAAAAAAAAAAAAAAATACGTATGTATTTACGTACATATGCACGTATGTGGTATGTACATAGGTGTTTACGTATGTGTATCGCACTGGTTTTGCCCTTGTACTCGTATCTCAGGATTTATTAAACCTATTTTCTTCAAATTTGGCTCAAATATTCTTTATATGAGAGCATTAATCATATTATTTTTTTTTAATTCGTTCAGGGCGTTGGGGATATCGCGATAAACCCAATTTCGATTTTCTTCAGTGACACTTCAGAAAAAAATTTACTTTGGCAAATGTTTTATCTACAGTGGGGGGGAAAAGTCCCTTTACATGTTAGTAGCATAGTACAGTTAAATATGTAGATAAACATTGTTTTGAATACAAAAAACGGTATCATTCAACATTCATGTCTAATTAACATTAACATTTATTGTGAATAACATTGTTACAAAGGTTCAAGGTTCATTTATTGGTCTGGAACCAGTTCATTTAGCCGTGTGCCAACACACAACAAAATGTGGTGGAGCGTCATCTTGTTGAAGTGTAACAGTGTCAGCTATTCCTCTTGCCGTTAATTCTGGAAGCAACCACGTGTTAAACATATGAAGATAGCTGTGCTGGTTCACAGAATCATCAAAGAAATACGGTCCAAGCAGATGGTCTGCCGTTATCCCTGCTCAAATCATAACGTGCGGCGGATTGCACTCGATTTCCTCTTAGAAGTGCGAATTATCTTTTGCCCAAAAAAAAGATGTCACGATTTCTCATGAGCTACGATAAATCACACACTCTTCAGAGAACATAATTTTTTTTTATCATTTGCATGTGGAAAAAGTACGAGCAGAATTTCACATGCATGCACACGTTGTTCCAAGTCACGATCGCTCAACTCATTCACTGAGAATGGCCGAAAATATGAAACATTCAAGTCTTTCCGCATGTGGTCTCGCATAGTCGATCGCGGGATGCCTACTTTTGCAGACCGCTTACAGATTGACTTCATCGGGGATCGTTCAATTTTTAAGGTTAACCTATATAAGAGTATTTTTAGAAAAATCTTTTTTTAAATTTATGTAATATTATTTGTTTGGTTTTTTTTTGCTATAACTCTTTATTTTTTATTAATATATTTTCTTCTTGTCACTTTAAGGGCATTAAAATTTAAGTAGTGCTGTTCTCTATAATATACCCCGGAACCAAAATAAGAATCAATATTTTTCATTATTATCATAAAAATTATACTTTATTTTTTCAATATTTTTAAAGGTATATTTTTTATTTATTTTATTTAAGGATCATTCCTTTTTGAAAAACTGTTTAATAAATTCCCCTTAGAGGGGGAACAAAAATAAAAATGCCCTAATCTTATTCTGGTATCATCATAATCAATAAAAAATACCGTTTATATAAGGGGCCTCAAAATTTTTAAAAAATTGAAACTTTTTTTGTATTTATATTTGAAATTTATTATGGAAATAAAAATAAGACTTTTAATGATAGAATTGCAAAGAGTGTCCAGCGAAGCCGGAAAGATTTTGTAATATTACTAGTAAGTTGTTAACACTTATTACATTTATAAAAATTAATTTTTATTTCCGGCCATAATATAAAATGATGTTATTTTATACTGTTACAATTTTTTTTATTCCTAATATTTTCGGATTTGTGTATGATTGAACTATATTGAACATAGGAATTCTTCATCAGAAAGGAGAGAAACATTATTAGAGCAACTGCAAATATTTACAAAAAGATTCAGATTTCTTTATTGTGATTATTCAAATATGTAATAAGTCGAAGCTCGTAATTTTAAAAATCATTACAAGTTACGTATTTTTTTTAAAATAAGCAGTTCAGCTGACCACTGTTTTATCATTTTGAAAGTAATAAAACATTACATTTATTTATTTATCAGGAATTACCAGATTAAATATTATATTTTAGTTTTTCCCTCCGTTTTTAGGTATGAATTTTCATTTAGAATGAAAATATAAATTAAATTTTTTTTTACTTATGCTCTTTTTTTGCTTACTTAGCAGATTAAATCCCCCGTTATAATTTACTTCACGAATTATATTGGAATATTGATAAATAACATTTTTGAGTTTCGCTTGATGGATAAAACAACCAAAACAAGATTTGGTCAATCAATTTTTTAATGAACTTAAAATTTTAACTTTAAACTCGGTTTCTACTAATACTGATATAAATAGATAAAATGCAAATTACAATATTTTTTAATGTCGTGTTCAGTGGTACAAAAAATGATTATTTCTAATTGCCAACCTTATCTCAGTGGTACAAAATTTTATTACGTTTATTCATAATTTATAAGGTAATAATGAAACTGATAAACCTTTTTTTAGTACATATAAAAAATTCATTGCGTGCTAGTACAATATTAACCCGTTCATTTATTCGTGGATTTCTGTTATGTTTTATAAATTAAATTTTATTCACGTGGCTGTATTTTCCTTTTTTTGTTTCCACTTATTTTTTTTTTTTTTAATAAACTGCTTTTATGTCAACCATTTAATAGAAATGTATTTGTTTCATCGGATGTTTTTCTTATTTTTATATTCAGGGAATGGTAGCATTATCGAGCGCTTGGTTGAGGTTTTTTTGTTATTGTTGTTGATGTTTCTATTGATTAGGTGTAAATATCACCTTTTTTTCAGTGTTTTTATATAACAATTTTTTTTGTATTATTAAACGTTACTGTAATTTTATCAACGATTATAAATTGAGAATAATTTTATTTTCGTACTGCATATTTATTTAGTAGACTATTATGATTATTATTACATTATTTTTTTATGTTGTTGAGTTTATTATTTTATCAAATGTTTTTAATATTATTTTTTATATACTGGAAAAAATGTTTAAACTTTAATAAATTAACTTCAGTTACTGACGTAATTAATTGGTATCGTAAATAATCGGTGTAATATAATTCCATAGATCTTTGGTTAATTGCTGGATCAGTTTTTTTAAATCTTAGACACGTGATGTTTATAAGTATACTGATTTTTATAAGTAATATTAATAAATCGACTTAAAGAGTCATCAGGAAATACAACTTGGCGGAAAAGAGAATAGTGATTTCAATGATTCAGTTAAACTGAAAACATTGTTTAACGTTCTTAAAGAATTTGGAACAGACCCAAAATTAATAAAACTCATCAAGCAAACTCTCACAGACACAAAGTCCAAGATTAAATTTAAAGGGGAAATATCTCATCTTTTTGAATCAAGATTGGAGTCAGGCAGGAAGACGTACTGTCTCCTTTTCTCTTTAGTGTTGTGTTGTAGAGGTCAGAAAGAGAATGGAGGAAAGTTTGCCAAGATAAAAGCCTGAAGCAAATCAAATTGGGGTATGCGAGGAGAATCTGAACTGTCTGGATTTTGCAGATGATTTCGTCCTTTTGATAGAACATGTAGAAACGGCAGTACAAAAAATTAATGTTCTACATGGAATGGCCGAAAAGGCAGGCTTACAAATTTCCATATAAAAAACAGAGTATTTGATAAATTTTAAGAACGCATCAAAATTGTTACGAACAAAGTTCGGGAGAATTAGGGAGACGAGCCAATTATACTTGAGTGAAGTTATCCAACCAAATCGAACGGAAAAGGAAGAAAGCATCTTCAGGATTAATAAAATTTTAAAATCTTATGGTCTAACGAAGGACATGTACAGTAAGAAAAGGATCTCAAGAATGAACAAGATCGGACACTATACAACAGTAATCTGACCAGGAGTTTTATACGTGGCAGAATGCGTATCTCTTAACCAATGGGAATTAGATAAACTAGAATTTGCGGAAAGACAAATACTAACGAAAATCCTAGGGCCTAGAAAAACTAACGATGGTTGGAAATTAAGGAAGAGTAAGGAACCTTACCGGAAGTTAGATAGAATCACAGAAACAATACTTAAACGAAGATTGACATCTTGCGGACATTGACAACAATGGATTCGGAGTGGCTCATGAAGAGAAATTTTGAAATGTGTAATGGTGGCAAGACGAACGTTAAATGGTTCAAGTGAGTTAAAGAGGATAACAAACATAAACGTGATGGATTTAAAAGACAGAAGGGTGTTAAGGAAAAACATCTAGAATTCAAAGGCATCCAGAAGGATAAAAGAGGATGCGCTAACCGAAAGTGGTCGGAAGAAAGGAGAAAGCGGTACAGCGAAAGAATAAAGATATATTGGAGAGCTACAAAACTAGCCAGATGTTAACTATTCTATGTGGTCCTCCAGTGAACGGTGTCAAAAAAAAATTCGCTTAAAATTAAATGTATTCATTGCACTCCATTTACTGAAAATTTTGTATAAAAATAATTTCTGTTAAAATTGATCATTGGAAGGTAAAATACACATAAATTTTAGATTATTTTTAATCTTTGCATTTCTTTAAGAGCTGATATATGAAGCATTGAATTAGGAAAAATAACCTCTCTCTTTTTCTGTTTAGCCTCCGGAACCACCATAAGGTATTACTTCAGAGGATGAATCAGTATGTTAAGTATTAATGTAAATAGAGTGTAGTCTTGTACAGTCTCAGGTCGACCATTCCTGAGATGTGTGGTTAATTGAAACCCAACCACCAAAGAACCCCGGTACCCATGATCTAGTATTCAAATCCTCATAAAAGTAACTGCCTTTACTAGGATTTGAACCTTAGAACTCTCGCCTGCGAAATCAGCTGATTTGCGATGACGAGTTTACCACTAGACCACCCAGTGGCTTGAGGAAAAATAACCTACGGCATTTTATTATGTACAATTTCATTGTAAAAACTCATTCTTTCACTGTAATCTTTAATAATTCTCTGAGCTTTTATAATTTCAAACATCAAACGATTTGGAATTTCAGCATTAATTAATAGTTTATGTATTTTAATTGTGTAATTTCTGTTATACATTTTAAGGCTTACAAAAATTAAAGGCGGGATATAAAAATCAGCCAATATACCGCGTGTACAAAAAAGAATATCGGGGTTTTAATTTGTTATAATATTTCTTGGATGAAGTGCACAGTACTGATTCAAGGTCAGAATCAAAAAAAAAAAAACGACATTTGTAGTTGCGCGCATGGCCGTAGACTGATTCTCTATCTTTTTGCTGGACAGCAGTAATAGCAAAGATGACGTCTTCTACGTTTTGTATTTTCTAAATGTGTTTGTACAATTCAACGTCCGTTCCGTAGTAATTTTGATCGTAATCCCTCAAATGACAGTAACATTTGTCGATGGTATAATCACTTGAAACGACCGGATGTCTGTATAAATGACTGATTTCGGGACGACCGAGGGTGTCTAAAGAAAATGTTGAACGGGGCAGATAGTCTTTCCTGGGTATTCCTAAAATACCGGCCGAGAATTACCAATGCCGGTTACGACAGTGTGCTATGTTTTAAGGTAACAATTTCATATGCGTCCATACTAAAAATTTGTAAAGTTAACCTACAAATTTTCCTAACGTTTTCTTAATGTTTGATCTTATAAAATTAGCTTCCGATAAAACTTTACTTACCTTGTACTTCCTCGGTTGGAAAACACATAAAAAAATAAAGCCTTTAGTCTAATATTTACGTTTATTAGGCTACGACTCGTGGTTTAATATTTTACTTTTTGACATTTTTTTGGTGTTAACAATATTAAATTAAACTATCACAAAATAAGGACATAGAAGGTATCAAAGAAATTAATTCTTTAATTTTTTTTCTTAATAGTTATTATTATCGAAATACAAAACAGTTAAATTAATGAAATATTGCACCTTAAAAGAGTATAACAATTTTCCCTGCATTTTATTTATTAAAATGTTACCACTGAGTTCATCTGTGAGGGAGTAAGTGGCATCTCAGCACTTTCATCGGGAAAGTGCCGGATTCGAATCTCGGGGAAGACTTGCAATTTTTATTAAACTAAAATATATCTAAAACGATTCCCACACCAAGTTTTTGAGTTTATAGGTAAATCATTATTTGAAAAAAAATAATATTGCACATTTAGACTGTGTAGCAATAGCAAGGTCTAAACTGCAGAAACCTTTTGTTTTGTACTGATATAGCTCATACGGCGTGTCCCACGAAGAAGTATATGCATTCGATTTAATACCACTCGCTCATTCCCCCGCCGATTCTCTTGAAACTTTACAGCCCTTTTAACGGAGATTTCAAAAATATTCTGTGAAAAAAAAGTCAACCTTCTTGGATTTATAGAAACTAAATGGCGACTTTCAAATAAAAAAACTAATTTCAGATAAACCACATTTTTATTGATTACAAAATAGCTGGTAAAAATGATTAAAAACAGATGTTGTATAGTTAAATGCCCGTACACATTGAAGAAAATAATTTTATAATAATAGCTATGAATAATTATCTAACGGTGTTTAATTATTCTAGTTCTAATTATCATTATTTTTAATCATTTTTACCAGCTATTTTGTAATCAATAAAAAATGTGGTTTATCTGAAATTGATATTTTTATTTGAAACCGCCATTTTGTTTCTATAAATCCTAGAGGGTTGAAATTTTTAGAACCCTCAATTAAAGGTCTGTAAAGTTGCAATAAAATCGGTAGGGGAATGGGCGAGTGATACTAAATCAAAAGCGTTTACCTCTTCGTGGGATACACTTTTATATATATATATGTCTGTTATAGGTGTACTTAGGTTGCATTTCTTTTTGACGTCTTCTTTGAGTTTACAAATTGCTTTACTACTTACAATAACAGATGATTTTTAGTAGATGGAAAAGAAATGCGAACTTTGAGAAACGATCACTTTAGTATTACTTATCGAACCATTTTTAAAAAGAGATGTATGAAAGTGCATCACCTTTCAAGGACATATGAAGTAGGTCTAACCTTCCTTATTAAAGAGTTTTAGTTTATATAGAGAAATTGAAGGTAAATTATTAATGAATTCAACATAAAATAATATGATAATAGTAATTTTATAATATAAATAGATTCTAAGGTTAATAAAAAGTAGAGATTTTGTAAATAATGGATTATGGGACTAAATGGAGTGTATTCGTTTTATACTTTATTTTCAAAGATATATAGACGTTTAATAAATAAAATCCATTATTTTAAGTGCTTAGCTTAAATTTTAAGCTTTTAACTTGGCTACTATAAATTTTACCTTAGAAAATTACTACTTTATTTTAAATCAAATACACTTATTAAATCCCAAAATCTAAAAGTTGAAATATCTTTCTTTTTATTTTAACTTGCTTTCTTACTTCCTGATTTTATTTATGTTAAATAAAATTTTTAATTGTAATTTTATTAATATCCTATTCTCGTTCAAATAAAAATGGACTTTCATTTCCAGTCTTTAGTAAATATTTAAATCACATCTGATTTATTTATATTTTCTTGTTGCGTACCGTATTAACCGTTAGTAGTGCAGAGAAAATGTGATTTTAATTTTTCGTTACTTATATATAGTAATTGTTATATTCTTTTTTTTACGAATTAGCCAAAAAAAAACCTGTGAAAACGATTTAAATAAAATTTTATCTAACTGCGGAATTTTCATCTAAAATTAATTCTTTAAACGATATCTTATATATGAAATACGATGTATTTTATCTTGGTCAGCATATAAAAATGTAGTAACGATTTGCGTAACTTTACTGACTTTGCGAGTGAAACTGCCTGCATATCGCATCGATTGTAAAGCATTTTTAAATTAAAAAATTATTGACATCAATACCTCATTTGCAGAAGTATCGTTACCAAATTCTTAGTTTTTAAGTTAACGATGATGTAAAATTTGTTACCCTCATCGCTTCTTTTAAAATTAAACTTTTTTCACCTTTAAATCATATTTTACATTAATAATTAAGTACTAAATGAAAGTAGAAATTGTGAAAATCAATCAGTTCTTATTGATGAAATTCTTCTCTTTGAATTCTTTGAGGGAGGGCGTGGCTTTCTGAAAAATAGTTTTTTTCACAAACGTCGTTACTTATATCGAAGGGGCAATATGTATAGGAAAAAATATTACCCTTTTGATATTTTAATCGAGATACGATACTTAAACCATTTTATTTCTCTACTCCCTCGGTGTATTAAAAATAATTAATAGCTTCAATATCTCATTTTTATATTGAAGCCATTCACCAAATTTCAAGTGTTTACGTTAACGTAGTTTACAGATACGAAATTTAATGGAACTTCATTGTTGTCTTCCACTCCTTTTAAAAAATTCAACAAAATGATATTTAAGTTTATTCACATAAAAGATCATTAATTTACGATAATAGAATTATTAAAAACAATTATTAAATATACCGGCGGGTGTAAAAGTTGGTACACAGTTGTAGAGGTCTAGAGTTTTCTTTATTAATAGTTGTAATGTTTTATACATAATGCGTTATTTATTATGAAACAAAACAGAAGGAGTGCACGATCAGAATTAAAATTACAATAAAGTACAATGTGTGAGGTGTTCTAATTGCCGGCCTTCAGCATTTACACATTCCTTTTCTTTCTTTTTCCTGTTTAGTCTCTGGGAATTACCGTTCAGGTATTACTTCAGAGGATGAATGAGGATGATATATATGAAATGTAGTCTTGTACAGTCTCAGTACGACCATTCCTGGGATGTGTGGTCGATTGAAATTCAACCACCAAAGACCACCGATATCTACTATCTAGTATTCAAATCCGTATAAAAGTAACTGCCTTTACTAGGACTTGAACGCTGGAACTCGTGACTTCCAAATCAGCTGATCTAGGAAGACGCGTTCACCACTAGACCAACCCGGTGGGTTATTTACACGTTTCTGTAGTCTACTTTCTACACTCAAGCACATTTTTGTACAGAGGTTTTTATCATTAATTTCTTGGCATGCGTCTGTTATGAAGTTTTCTCTTGAGTAATAAACGCAGTTATGCTAGAACCAGCGCCTGAATGTTTAAAAATCGCTTCGTCGGACCAAGAAACTTTGCGAATGATGCCATCCCCTTGTCTTTTTGCATTCAAAATTACCTCGCAGAATTGTCGTCGATCTGGATCATCTTCTAATAATCCATGAAATAATTTTGGCCGATACATTTTCAAACCTAAACGTTGCATTAGACGTCCCAAAGATCTTCGTGGAATGAATAACTTACGAGAAGCTCTCCTCTGATTTTTTGGGGCTTTGGAAAATGTCTGTATGACTAATATTTCATTGTCTAAGTAGTAATACTGACCGGTCGACCACTGTTTGGCACATTACAGATGGAGCCAGTTGCATCAAATTTATTGCGTAGACTGTTAATTGTTAGTCTACTCAGTGAATTTATATAAAATTCTGTAGCCCATTTTTGTCTAACAGTTTCAGCATTCTCAGTCTTCCAATATTGTTTGACTATCCACTTTCGTTAGTCGATGGTTAAATTACCAGCCATGATTATCTGAAAAATATTAATATGTAAGTAATTAAGTAACTAACTAATTAAGTATCTAATTATGTAAGTAAGTAAGTAATAATTAAGTAACAAATAATAAATCAAGTAATTTTGATTATAACTCTATTATATCTGTATACCTACTTTTGCAACCCTCTGTATATTTAACATATCTATGGCAAGAGATTAGTTTTATAAAAATACCTCAGTAGGAAAGCGAAATAATTTGACAACCGATTATAAGCTTGAAATACAAAAAATTTTTTATAAAAACATTTTTCCGAAAAGTTTTTGCTATCGAGCTTACGGCTTGCGAAAAATTTCGCCCGAATTTCGGTTCCGCCGTGAAATGAGGTCATACTGAAATTTTTAAGGCATTATATGAGGAGTAAACTTGATGATTTCTTACGTTTATCGACCTAAACGTTTCCGTTCGGTAGCTTTAGCTTCCGTACTTTTCATAATATCTAACGTAAATCAGAAAAACTCTGTAACAAAAAAACGTGTTTTTATGTTAAGGTACATTAAATTTGTCAAATAATTAATAAATGATGATTGTATTATCAAAAACTTATAGAGAATTTAATTCTGAGAATAATAATCTAATAAGGTCTGTGAAAAACAGAACTAAAAAAAATCTACTCAATCAACAAAAAAAAAACTTCCGTTACTAAAAAAAAAAAAAAAAAAAAAAAACAGAACGAAACTTAGAGAGAAATGTTATGAGTTTGTTTTAAAATTATAAACCGCTGTAATTAATAGGTCTTATCATACTAGTACAATAGGGTCCGGGCAGAAATTATCTGGAATTTTTAAACAATGAATTTCTTACAGTGTATGAAACTTTCTCATTGGCGGAACGAATTGAAATGTTTTATCAACTTAATGGAGCAACAACACATTTCTCAAATGAAATAAGACAATTCATACATGAAAAATTTACGGGTAAATGGATTGGACGTAGAGAGCCGGTAAATAGGCCGCCTATATCACCGGACCCGAATAGAATCCGAAAATTGTTTTTAGAATTTATTTATCTGAAATAAATTCAGAAAAATAAATTTGTTTGTTATTTGCGTTTGTGGTGACAAACGCTGGTCGTCAATGCTCGACCCTAAAAAACGACCTCTACTGACTTTACCTAGAGCGGTAGCAATTGCATGTTTTAGGCTAGCAATTGGACACAATTGTTTGCGACACCATCTAAACTTCCGCGTGACCTGCTTCTCTTGATTTTTCCCTGTACGAAAATCTTTCTTCTCAAGATTTTCGCCAGGTTTACAGACTATTTGGCCAAAAAAGCGAAGTATGCGCTGGAAGCATGTTGCGGACAATCTCCTCTGTATACCTAGCTCGTTTATAAGCGAGTTGTTCGTCCTCACTTCATCCATGCGTCCAAATAGCTGTTATTGTCGAAGGCCGGCGAATAACCAAGTCGGTTATACGACCCTATAAAAGACTATAAACTTTGCTGTCGGTATGATTTTATTCGCAAGCTTTGAAATTGAAAAATCAAATTGAAATCTTCATTTGTTACCGAGAAATTAAAAAAAAATAAATATATGTTAAAATTTAAAATTATCTTAATTTCGCTCTTTAAACGCGGAATTTTTTAAATTTTCTTAGTGTGCCCTTAAACTGTAAGAAGAACATGTATACAAATTTGCATCATTTCTCTTCAGTTGTTTTTGTTAGGCGTTGATTATGAATCGGTCACGACATGGTGTTTGTTTTATATATATATATATATATATATATATATATATATATGTGTGTGTGTGTGTGTGTGTGTGTGTGTGTGTGTGTGTGTGTGTGTGTGTGTGTGTGTGTGTTTTATATATATATAGAAAATATACAACAAAATTTTATCTATCTACATTGCAAAATTAAAAACAGTAAAAAATATTTATAAAATTAAAGAATTAAAGATAAATTTATAAATATGGTTTAAAAAAAGTATTAAGATTAAGCTGCTATTCTTAAGTTATAGTACGGTATAAATAATAGTAGTAATAATAAAATTAACAAGAAGATAAAGAAAAATGTTATTTTTCGTATAAAAAACACCCCTCGGTAATTAATTTTCAAGAGAGTAGCAAGCATATTTTCAAGAGAAATGTGCTTACCTCTCTACAGCGTTATCCTTGTATAGCCGCTTCTTTCTTTTAAGACAGCCTCTTTTTAAAAAACAAACAGAAAAATACACGCACAAACGCATGTATACTAAAGTGTATATACGCGCATTCACGAATTTTCCACTTAGTGTAAGACTAAGTTAAGACTAAATTGAAGAGTAAATCGATTTTATTATTCTTCTCTTCTCCTGTGGTATATGAGGAAAGGAGGATTTTCCCCCTATTTTCTCTCTCATTCAATCTTAACATTTTTCTCCTTTTATTTGATAGCTTGAAATCTTTATATATATATATCCAGATTTTACAACCCAACAGTGATTTATTAATACACTATTTCTTCAGCTTTAGAACACTCTAAATTCTAAGATTTTTTCCTTGTTTCTTATTTTACGAAATTATTATTTTTTTATTTGCTATTTAATATATTTTACATTAGTTTTATTACCAAATTTAGTAGTATTAGATACCTTTATTTTTATTTACTCCGTAATATAATTTAAAATAATTTTTTTTTTTTTTGAGTCGTTAGTCAATTGACTGGTTTGATCTTATTCTCCATTCCGGTCTGTTCTTCACCGAACCGCATGTACTGTGTCATATCAGAATGTCAATCCCATTGAATTGTAGGTTATATTCAATTCCCTACGAGTGGCACCTTCACTTTGTTCAGCATAGGGATTGGATGCTTAATAAACTATCAGAGAAAGCAACTCTGATTAATACCTCTTTTTTATTTATAAATTAAAAAATATATATAAATCAGTAAGTCAGTTGGTAAATGAAGTATGAATTTACATAATAAAATTACATACTGGGCGAATTGAAGAGCTGTTTCTTTTAATCAAGTCGGTGAAGAAAAAAAACATTTATTGTGTATAGAAAACCGACAATTTTTTTTTTAATTTAATATATTTTCGTGCTTTTACTTCCTTGTACAAAGTAAAGGAAGTATTGTAATCGCGAAAAATTTCGGTTTTCAAATTTCAACGGAAATATCCATTTTGACCATCCCTGAATTCACTTTGACTAGTTTCGGTTTCACTTTGACATTCGTACTGTACGTACGTATGTATTTTGCATAACTCAAAAACGATTAACCGAAGGATATAGATATTTAGGATTTAGGACTGTTGTAACATCTAGTTGTGCACCAGCCCTTTTAATTGCAATCGACTGAACCAAAAGTGTCCAGAAAAGCCCAGAATCCAAAACATTTGGATTTTGGCCCTGTTCTTAACTGTAGTAATAAACCCTCATTGAGAGCATTTTAGCGACATATAAGTGGTACTTATTTTCATTGGTTCCAGAGTTATAGTCAAATAAAACATTTGAATTATGAAATATTTGAATCTTACAAGGGGAAGGCACATCGGTTTGAATCCGACTTCATATACATTTTTTTTAAATTTAAATATATTGATTTATTAATAATTATCAAGCTCTAATTAAAAAAAAAAATAGTATAAATAATTCAATAATAACAATAAAAAAGAAATTATTAGTGAAATAAAATATTATGTACTTTTCATTTTAATTAGAAAATTTTTAAAATCAATATATTTAAATTAAAAAAAGAGTCTAAAAAATATATATAGAAGTCGGATTCGAACCGATGTACCCATGATTACGGATCCGACACATTCTCACTTACACCAGATAACTACTTGAGCGACGTTAAACAAAATTAATTTATAAACTAATATAAAATGCTAATACGGACACCACAAAAATATGTGGTTTCCACCACAATACAATTTTGTAACTCTCCACTTTATTAAAAAATTGGAGAATCGTATCTAACTTTGAAATGAAAATGAAGTGCAGCAGAAAATGTGTATATGTAATTTAATAGGCGTACAAGGAAGTCATGTAGAGACCACATCAGATTTTTTAACATAGTTTTATATCAACTAAGAATGTAAACTGTGAATAAACTCCACAGAAACTAAATACAAACGTTGGAATTTTGAAGTTTATTAAAAACAAAACATTTCAAATATAGCTGATTTTAAACTAGTTATTGAATGAAATAAAATTTGTCAGTATTAAAATAAAAGGAATTTAACAAACACAAACAGTATAACCATATTAGAAAAAAATTAAACTGCTAAAATTATCCTCTGCCACAGTGGATCCAGCACTCGGCTCGACGAACCATGTTTTTGATGGATTTCCGTATTTCAACAGGGTTGTTTTGTATTAATTGTGGTGCACAGAATCCTAATAGATAACTCTACTCTTGTGTTATACCTTTATTTATATACTAATGATTTCAAGTGGCTCCTCAGCTAGTAGCCCAGAGGTATTACGACAGGCGCCTTAATAGACCAGCTGATAGGTCCGCCATGTTCAGCCCATGTATTTAAAAAAGTCTCATTTAAGTTTTTTTTTTTTTTTTAATTTCATTAAATTAGAAGAAAACACTAATTACGACGATAACCTGCAACTGAAAACCTAAATGATGTTTTTAAAGAAACTACTTCTATGTGAATGAATAAATATTTAATAATTTTACATTTGGTAGATCTGTAATAATCTAGAAATAGAATTAAAAATAAATTTATATTTATCATTTTAAATATATATTTTAAAATAATATTGTAGAAAAAAACACCATACAGAGTTATAGAAGTATTTAGTGAAATTCCAAGAGCTAACTTTCACGGTTACCTGTATCGTCAGTTGGTAAATAATATTATTACATGAAACAATTAATAAATAATAAAAAGTTTAAATGAAGTATAAGATCAGCTGGAATCATGTTAGTGAATATTTTTGTCAACTTTTATAGTTTACCTTGTCTTTTAAATAAGTCGTCATTTTCGAATTATTTGTTTTGAGAAACATAAAATGGTTTATCAACAAATGTTTTTTTTTTTTGAAAATGATGTTTTACTTAAAATACAGTAAATTATAGTAGTTGTTAATTTATGATGACAATATTCACAAACATAATTACATAACATAATTCCAGCTGATTTTAATGCTTCAAGTAAAATGTTTGTTTGTTGATTAATTTATCCATTTTTTCATATAATTATAATATTATTTACAAACTGACAATGCGGGATACTGTGAAAATTAACTCAGAATTTTATTACATGTTTCTATAACTATATATGGTGTTTTTTCTTAACAATATTATTTAACGATACGATAACAAGATGGTAACTAGGGTAATCAAATATATATATTTATCAGTAAATGGATTTATTACAGATCCCCTGCTACTATCGCTGTAAAAGCGTTACTAGTAGGGAGATTTGAGCGAATATCTGAATGCTTCATTCATAGCGCCTTCGATAAATTCTTTATACAATGTGTATGACATAGATTTACGACATGTTGTACTTTTTACCTAACTGCTCCTTAATTAGATCACTAAAAGTGTTTAAATGTGTCTCACGTTATAAATAATAAATTTTACGTTGAATAATCTATTTAGGCTTAACAGGCTCGTTTATATCATTGTAATTGAAATAAATTGCGGATAATTTAGTAATATATGAAATCATACTGGATATACAATATGTTAAGTGTTATGTTTGTGAATGTTTTTGCCAACTACTATTATTTACCGTGTCCCTGACGTAAGTCATTTTCGAATTATTTTTTATTGATCCGTTTATGTTTTTGTTTAAGAAAATCATAAAATGAGCATTCAACAAATGTTTTTTTTTCAAAATGATCAAGAGAATACGACGTTGGATCACTAAAAGTGTTTAAATGTGCCTTTTCGAATTTTTTTATTGATCCTTTTATGTTTTTCTTTATGTTTAAAAAAAAACATAAAATGATCAATCATCAAATGTTATTTTGAAAATTATTACTTAAAATCCAGCTGATTTTAATACTTCAAGTAAAATGTTTGTTTGTTGATTAATTTATCCATTTTTTTTTCATATTATACAATAATAATAATAAAATATTGTTTTTATACAACGATATATACAATTTTATTGGATATACATAAACGTCTTAACTATGTAGGAGTTATTGTAATGATCTCCTTACTTGCTGTCAGATAATGGTTTCAAAATAACGAACGCTCATTCATTTTCAGTATTTGTATTTATAAAATAACTTAAAATAAATGAATTATAAACGCATTAATTTGATGTATTACAATTATAATGTAGTCATCATTTATTACAATTTATCATTTTACTACAAGCTTTACCACAGTTTGCAGAAATAAAGTAAAATATATGAATAACTTTTGTTTAAATAAGTAAGAAGTATTAGTTTAGGCAGTCCCAATCACAAGCGTAAAGTTAGGTTACGAATTAAAGCCTTTAACTCGGATTGCCCTATTCATTTATTCTTAATTTGTTTATTTTTTCTTAGTATCTTTTGATAATAACAGAAGTAGTCATTTAGTTTTAAATTTTAAATGAACAGTTTTTAAGCATCTTCAGTGCTGAAAATCGTTTTCAATTGTATTATGTATTTAAAATTGTTTTATCTAAACCCGTTTGCATCGTATTTACTTTATTAAAAATCGATATTAATTTTGGGTAGTTTGATGATTTAAAATATATATAAAAACATTTTTTAAATTCATTTTCTTTTATTTATTAACGTAAATTGCAGCAGTAGGATGGACGTGCATCCATTGCAGTTAGTTCGACCCCCAGTAACGTTTTTATTTATTTATATAACAATATATCACTATTTTATATAATTTTTACTCGTACTTAAAAAATAAATGTTTTAGATATTTTAAAAATAATTTCGTTAAAAGGAATTTTTTTTTAGAAATGAAGTAAAATTTTACGAAGTTGCTATAAATATAATTTTACTGTGTAAGCTTATATAATATTGGTAATTTAAACTAAAATATAAGTTGGATAAACTGCTTGTGAATAGAAGCTATTAAGATTTTTAAAAGCTATGAAGTTTGTTTAAGCATTGTAAAAAGAATCATTATTGGAGGAAGGATTTCGTGCAGTTTTTCTTTAGTCGGATTCTTCTTTCAGGAAAGATTATCCGTAAAATTTTCCACTAGAGATTTCACTTCTTTCTTAACGTTGTGATATTTATTTTCCATTTTGGATTAATTAAAAAAATCTTCAGAGGATGATAAAATGCATTTACAACAGGTTTTTCTAGAACAAAATTAAACTTTACAGGGAAGGCAGCCCATTCTCTTAATGAAGAATTAAGTATTGTTAGTTTTTTCTTTAATTACAACTTATTTCAAAACTTCCTCTAAGTGTACAGATTAAGAGTTTGTGAAAAAATCTCCAATAGCTTAAGAAAGAAAAACATTTATTCACTCAGGCATCATATAAATATCTTAATTCTTTACGATCTTAACTTTAAGATATTGTATCCATAAAATAAAGACTTTGTCATAGAAAATATTACATTATATGGAAATTATGAAAAACTGTGTGAAGAATTTTACTCATTTTTTCTTTTACATTTTTATTATTGAAAATGCTTTTTGACAGAGCATTTGTGGAGCGGAAACGGTTAGTAATATAATATGGATGTAAAATAATATAACATCCTAGTTTATATTTACATTAGTATCCATGTGTGTGCGTGTTTACATTTTTAATTAATTTTTCCCTACTCTGTATATTTCTGTCGGCTTTCTGTAAAATAATACTTTAAGAGATGTATTAATGTATGTTTAATTTTATACACCAGTATTATGTATTTTATTTGTATTTAATTTCTGGATTATAATTAGTTAATCATACCACGTCATATGAATATTGTTAACATTGTTTCTGCTCAGTTCTTTCATTAACCTTTTGTAAATGAATTAATTTATCCTGTCTCTCTGTCTTTATTTACTCTAAATTAGTTACGTAATTTATATGTTAGTTATTTTCAGGCTAATATATAAAATAGACACACATACACGCACATTCACGTTCGCGTAGTATATTTATTGGTTATTTTTGGTCGTCAGTTATACGCTTTGTCAAGCATAAGTAAACTTGAAAAGAGAGAATTTTGCATGTGTGTATGTTATAAAAGTATATGTGTTTTCTACATCCCACATATCTTCTTTATAATATATTAATCAATGAGAAAATGTGGAATAAATACATTTAAGTGACTTCACATTATAATTCTACAGAATATTAAATGCTATTTTTACAAGTTTTATTTTGTTTTTTTTTTTTAATTGCTACGTATCATTTGTTTGATTCTTAAAGGTCATTTATTTATTCAATAACTAGACTTTTAAATTAATAAATTTTAATTTATTCTAGAAAATTAATAATTATTTTATTAATATTATTAAATTATCAAGTAATTGATTTTTTTTTTCATCTCCCCCGGGCTGGATCAACGGGAAGCATAAACACATGGGGGAGTGTCCATTACTCTAACGAGCTTACCCGCCTACCGGCTGTAAGTCCGGCATGATAGGCAGGCCCGCCGGTAGGATCTTAATTTCCTTGCTCTGCCTCTAACCCCAGTACAAAGCCACCAGGTCTGGCAAAGTCGTGCCCAGCAACCCCACCCCGGAATCCAGGACTTGATCTTGCATTTCCTACCTCAAACCGAGCCAACCCGTAGATTACCTCCGCCGGGCTCGGTCTTTCAAGCGCCTACCTCTTAACAAGCGCGACCTATAGGTCGCACCTGCCGGGACTCGGTCATATCAGCTCTGGGGCACCACAATCCCCGTGTTTCATCATCGACGGCCACCCACCCAAGCGTGGACAGACGCCAAATCCACAAGGGGCTGTCCAGCACCCCATTGCTACCCCACCATTTACGGTACTACAATAAACCGGAACGCCCCAACGTAGGAGAAACTGAAAAGCCAGACACTGGACAACAGATACCTTCCACAAAGCCTGTAAACACCAGGACATCAACTCACTCGCGAGCAGCACACTCATCCATCCGGTGATCCGTCTTCCCACAAATAACACACACCCGCGGGTTCCCACAAGTGGCCCGCTGATGACCCGGTTTCCCGCAATTATAACACAACGCCGAGCGATCAGTTTCGCGACAGGTCGAGGACATGTGGCCCCGGCCCCATCAGCGACAACATTTGTCATCAGGATCTCTCATGGAGGCACGACAATTCACCCAGCCGACCTTAACCCGGTATTCAATCAGTCTCCTCGCAACACCTCAAGACGCAGATCGCGTACCTGGTCAGCTAACTCCTCCAAGACACTCTCCGTAAGTGGCATGGAGCCTCTTGCACCAGCTCGCAACCTCTTCGAGTCCTCTTTCCCCGTGAGAGAGTCACTCAACCGCCGTTTCGACGAAGACTCTTCGACCGGTCGTCGTTTAACAGTACTCAATCTGGGTTCCATCCGAGACGTCTGCGACAAGGGAGGAAATTCCCTCCTCAAATCATCCTCACTGCCGTCTTCAACCTCCGATAAATTATCAACTTCAGACTCGTCGATCACCACTCCGCGCCTGCTTCTCCGTAGATCCGTCCTAGAGGTCATCCTCTGTTGAGCAACCGTTTCCCCAGTCGATGAAGATTTACTGCTACGTAAAGATCCACTCTTGGACTTCTTAATCCGAGTAGATTTTCCATCCCCGGTTTGGGGCCGGGTACGATCACCGCCAGAACAACTTTGCCCAGAACCCATCTCAAATAAATAAAAAAAATACAAAATAAATAAACAGCAGTTCATAAAGCTTACAAAAAATGCAAGTACCAGGAAAAAAGTCACTAAAACCACAGAGAAATGTTAAAATAAAATAATAACCAGTACTATAGAACAAATTGTGTCCAAAGCGAACCAGAAAAATCAGAAAATGTGCAAAATCTAAATCTTTTCTGAAGCCAAACATAAACAAACAGCGAACAGCTGATGTAAACAAATCCTTCCTTCCACTAATTTTCGAAGAAAATCAAGCGAAAAGTACCAAAATATGTCAATAATAATTGTGAAAGTAATAAAATAGCTGAAAATCCCGTCCATAGCTAAACAAATGCATTACTTTGGTGGAAAATTACAAAAAACCGTAGCTAGCCTACGGTTGCTAGGCACAAATTTTGAGTTGACGAAATAGTTAAAAAGCGAGTCCCAAGCCTGTAAAACGACACAAAATGGGTCGGAACGTGACCGAACGGCCGTAAAATTGTCCGCAGGCACCAATTTCGCCAAAAACAGTCCAATATAAAAAAAATACACGCCTTAGCTCACCGCTGCTAAGGCAAGCATAGCCTAGCTAACCTAAGGAGGCTTCCAAAACAAGATATAAATAACACAGAAAACGAAAAAATAAAGCGAATGGCACAAAAAAAACGCAGGAAGCGAACATAAAGCAATAAAACGGAAACAAAAAAAAAACAGAAAATAGTAAAAACTGAAAACGAGTTGTCCCAGACACTTCTAGACTCCAAGTAATTGATATTGTGAAAGTAATTTGTAACTTGATTTTTAGTATCTAATTTTTTTTGTTAATTTAATAGAAATATGTTCCGCATGATATATTTAAAAATAAATGAAGCCTTCTCATTTTAATCGATAAGAAAGATTTTATTAAAAAATTTACTCATGACTTAGGATTTTCTCTGAAATAAAAAGAGCTGTCCATTACAAAGATATTAGTTTAAAGATTTGCCTTTCCGAGAAAAACTGAAAATTTTCACGTGTAATACATACATGCTGTATGATCACATTACTTGTGAGTGAACTTACATGAATCTCTCGGGAAATTGACAAGCCAATCTTATGAATATGGTAGGCTTACTAGAGAAGATAAGGAGAGAAGTGGTTTCTCGTAACCTATCTCGCTAAACGAAATATTCTGTTGCATAATGGCATGCCCAGCCGACCGGAATGCAAGTGATATTCCAGCCTACCACGGTGACTGGCTCTGTGTTGATCACCTATACTGTCAGAGATAGAAACTTGCAGGTGATAGTATTAGAAACTTGCAGAGTACAGTGGCAGGTATATTTTATACCTGCTGATCTTTACGTGCGTCGTAGCTATAAGAAAGACTGGGACAGGTAGGGTAAATCAGCAAATCTATGTACTTATTCATGGTCCTAAACAATGCATTATTTACACTACTTTAATTAATAGGGGAATCCCAAGTAGAATTCTAAAAGGAGGATTTAAATCTTCTTTTTTTTTATTTATGTTTATATTTAATTTATAATTGAATATATTACAACACTGTAAGAAGAAAAAAATGTGACAGCTTTGTTGTCTTGATTGTTGCCCTAAAATTGAATATTTTGTTTTTTCAAAATGTTTGAAAAAACAAAACAAAAAGCCTTTTTGAGAAAAAATATTTCTGCTTCACCGAACTCAAAAAGAAGTTTTTTAAAATTAAATTTTAATATCAAAGTATTTTTTTTTATAAATTCATTATCATTCAAAAGATGATCTAGTTATTTCTTTATTTATTTATTTTTTTTTTTTTTGGGAAAATATTTTTTTTCCATTTGGAATTTAAAAAACAGAGCCTACTCTGAATTTCAAAATTTGTTAACTATTTTTTTTTTCAGGTTGTAAAATTGTAAACTATATTGTAACTTTGTTTGATATCTGTAAATAATAAACCATATCAGACAAACAATAAAATACATAATTACGTATAGAGCGGCAATAGAAGGGAATGAAAACAAGTTGGATAAATTAAATTTCCTGACCAAAGATATCTATAATAAGAAGAACCTCTCAAAAAGGGCCAAGCTCAGACATAAAACAATGATGAGAACAGTGGTACTTTTCGGAAATGAAACGTTACACCTAACCAGTCTGGAATCGTAAAAGAAAATAGAGAGAACACTAACAATCCAAGGCCACAAGAAAACAACAGAAGGCTACAGATTGAAATCCAACCAAGAACTGTATGAAGAAATAGAGAGTATTGAAAAAGCGATAAAAAGAAAGAGACTGAGATTTCTGGGCCATGTGTACAGAAGGAACGAACGGAGAGTAAATAAACAGATATCTATTAAACTCTGGGAACATGTTCAGACAGCTGATAGATTTTTAAGGAGAGTGAAGGGATTGACTAGGTTGGACAGATAGAGGAATGACAGAATAAGAGATGAGCTCCGGTGATGGCTGTCGATAAAATGGTTAAACAGCACAAAAATAACTGACTGGTTCATGTCCAGGGAATGGAAGATAGTAGATTACCTAAACATGTATTGGACTACATTCCAAGAGAAGGCAAAATATTGGAAGTCCGAGGCTACGATTGTCGAAACAAGTTTATAACCTAATCCTTGGAGACAGATGATGATTAAATGTAGAAATTACTATTAAGTAGTTTTAGGACTACTAAGAGTACAGTTCTAGGACCTATTTTTTTACATTTTTTTAGATGATATTTCATATAAAACCATAAGATTTACTTCTTAATTTGGGTCCTAAGAATTTCAGTGTGGCTTAATTTTACCGAAGGCGCAGAAATCAGGGCGAAATCTTTCGCCAGCCGATACTCGCTAACTAGCCGTTGCCTATGTTCATGTGTACTTTCTTTTTTTAATTTTTACAGTAGAACATGTCCTTGTTACATTCTTCATGAATCATCCTCTGCGCGCGCGCGTATGTGTGTATAGACTAGACTGTGATATTTATTATTATTCTCCCAGCTGTAGCACTATTTAGAATAATAAAGTAAAATAATTTCGTATTATAAACGGTTGAAATTTTGAAGAAGGTATCAATTTTTATGAGTTTTAGTAAGGTATTACATAAAGGAAAATGTGGAAATTCTAAAAATTTGTTTCATCAAAATAACAAAGATACAAAGACAGCCTTTTTTTCAGCAAAAGTAGGGAATGAAATGGGTTTTTTAATGATTTATAATTACATAGATTTTTTTACGGTGAATTTCTTTATACCATAGAAAGTATTTGATTTTTGAAAAAAGAAATCATTAAAAATTATTGTGAAGATGTACCGTTTTCTTGATAAAAAGAGAATAAACATTATGAGGAAAAGGTAATTTTTTTTTTTAAGAGAACCCAAAAAAGAATTTTTAGATTATGAATATTTTTTCCATTAAGTTTTTATATTAAAGGTTAATATTATTTACGTACCACATTCAGGTTATACAAAAATTTAAGATTGTCTTAAATTGAAATGAATGTTGTGTTATTTCGTTCTATTTATTTTGTGTTTTCTTTGTTAATTCTTCATATTTTTAGATTTATTTTGTTTTAAATTTATTAAAGAAGTTTTCTTTCTCGATGTTTTTTTAATAATAAAGAAAAATGTATTTCTTTATCTTATAAAAATTTATTGTTTACTAAATTAATCTTTACTCTCGTATTTTTCGTCACAAATCTTGATTAATTTTCTTCTAAGCATTTAGTACATTTTTATAATTATTACATCTTTATTATTTCATGATAATTTTCTTTCACTTTTTCATATTATTTATATTCTCGATTATTTTATACAATTACATTTTTTTATGGGAATAATTGCATTATTTACTGGAAATTTTGATTATTTATTTAAATTTGCGATGATTGATCTTTAAGAAATAATAATCGTCTTCAATTTATGTTTTTTTTAAAATTGTAATATTAATATTAAAATTAATTCCTTAAAACAAAGTATATATATTTAAATACATCAGAAAGCAAGACTATCACCCAAAAACAGTTTCCGAAAAATCTTACGTATAATCTAAAATTAAACCGGCATTTCGACTCTTAAACAAATCATCATCAGTAGTATTTTTTCTTCTTTTTATTTGCCGCACCCCCCAGAACCGGACACGCACTCAAACAGAAACTCTGCTCTGGGGGATGCCATTGCCTCAAACCACCTGGGCAATAACTTTGGTCTCGGCTATGCCGTTCCCAAGGACAAGAAGAACCATGCCTTATTTGAGGCATTGGTACCCTCACCGGGGCTCCGGTTTTTACATTGCTTCGCCTTATATAGGGAACCCCTAAGAAGGGATCTCCCACCGGGACTACGGTCTTAATTTTTCCTCCGGCGGCTCCTGAAGGAGTCCCCGCCCGATCGTCGAAAGCAAGACGCCGGAGCATTACACCCCTCCCGGAAGGGGCTGTCACAGACCAAAACCGCGTGGTATCCAGGTGCAGCAGCAACCGATCCTCATGCGTGTCCATGCACATTACAGGAAGAACATATGACCTCCCGACGACAGTCCTTCCTGACGTGGCCAGCCTCCCCACAATTAAAACAGTGGCCGGTACGGTCCGGGTCACTACACGCTTTTGCCCTGTGCCCCGGACGCCAGCAGCGGAAGCAACGGTTCTCCAGGGATTGCCACACTACTCTGAAGGCCACCCATCCTATACGCACTTGACCATCAGTCAAGGCGAGGATGGGTGGCGCAGCCACCGTCACCACTTGTGTCGCTCCATAGGCCGGCCGCATGGACAATACTTCGAGCGTCACCGCCTCCCCCGTCACCCGACGACGGTCTGTTACAAATTCCTCATCGAGCGTGGTGACCGTGACCACCACTCCCCATCGTCCACGGATCATCCTGACCAGGGACAGGCCCCAGAGGCAACGTCTGTGTGGCTACGTCTTCCCGCTGCACCTCCATCTTGCCACCAAAGGCACCTCCCCCATTCAAAGGTGTCTGTGTGGCCTTGCTCTCCCGTATAGGAAAGTCCTGCCAGGCAACGCGTAGCACGTTGATACGTGACGAATAACCAAACATTATCCTTGAACAATCCTTAATTTCAGTCTTCGTTGTCACGTTCGAAGAGACAAGTTGCACCAGGACACCAATATAACTCAAATCAAAGATAAACTCCTCCCTAATGCTAAACCCCTCTAGGTCCGCTTCTGCAATCTCGTCCTCACCCTCCTCTTCCATCTCTACCACTACTCCTGCAGACGTCAGTGATTCCTCATTGTCGGCTCGCAGCTTCGTCCCCTTGCTCGGCTGGAGGGAGCCGCAGACGCCGCTTCTCCATCGGTTTCGTCGCCTAACGCTCTCGAAAAATGGAAAATGTACCTCATATTCGTCAGCTTCCCCGCTGTCTTCAGCAGTCGCAGCAGATGTGGCTACCGACGATCGTCGTCGTCTGGTCAACGTAGATAAAAACTTTTCTTTCCTCCGTTTGACCTGCAAGCGGAAGGCTTCTAACCTCCTCCTTCTGAGGCGCTCGATTGGACCTCTTCCTACGTGGACTCCGCTTCCCGATCGGAGCGGAAAACCCCTCGTCTGCGGGTAGGGACGTATCCCTTGACCTTATTCGGTCGGCCATTGACCAAAAGACCCTAAAAACAAAATAGAATACATAACGTAAACAATGGATGGTAGGGCACTAGGCTACCAAAGTAAACAAGCCTTAGCAATCGTAGGCTCTCGCAAAAAAATCAGTTAATTCCATAGTAAATGTAAAAGAGCCACAAATATTGAGCCAAACACACTTATAGAATGAAAGGTACCCAAGTTACTCAGTTTATGGCCCAACTGAGCAAATAAAAACACAAAAAAGTCAAAATATAATCAAAGCCTTAGCAACAGATAAATACTCCATAACAACCGTAGGTATTAACCAAATAAACTCTAGTAAATATATAATAATAATTAACGAACATAAACAATCAACGAAACCTACTGAACGACGAAAAACAACTAATAACTAAACAACAAAAATAACAATAAAAAACTACAGTAGTAACGAAACGCGGAGCGTAGTAGAACTCAACCGCACTCGACAAGACTTCCATCACACCATCATCATCAGTAGTTAACTACGAAAAAGTATACACAGAGCGGCTCACCAAGAACGTAACAAACTTTCAAGGTATATTCTACTGATTAAAATAAAGAAGAACGTTCATTTAAAAATATGTTTGAAAACGCTGATTTCGATGTCTTCGATAAAATTAAGCCAACTGTAATTCTTGGAATCCAAATTAAGGACTAGATTTAGTGGTTTCGTATGAATTCTAACATGAAAAGTTGAAAAACGTAGGTCAAAAACTTAATTTTTTAATAATTTTTAGAAATGTAGGGTAAAAAACAAAATATTGGGATTGAAACATACACTATTTTCTGTTTGACGCAAAATAGCTTTTTAAATGGGTAATTGACAGATAAAAATTTTAAATTGTTCGTATAGAATTTGATTGTAAAACGGTATGAATAAATTTCAGAGAAATTAATTATACAAGTAAGAACACCGAATTAACCATTTAACAAAGTAAAAAGCAAAGGTAAAAGCAAATTCAAAGAAATTTTAAACAATATTAATAGATAAATAAATAGCCTGTATTAGGGTTTTAAATTATTTAGACATTTTTAAGTTTATTTTACGCTTTACATCGAGGTTGTCTAGAACAGTAATAATACTTGTTTTTATTCTTAATTTATACAACCGGCTAAAAATACTTGTTACGTAGTGTTTTGTAAGTAATATTTGTTTATCGATTAATATTATTTCTTTGTTTTTGTTTATATTTTTAAATATATTTTCGTAGTGCCAACTGATTATGAATATTTAACATTTGAAATGCGCATCTAAGTTTAGATTTTATGTAAAATTTAAAAAAATATTTTTTAAAAGGTGTTCTTTTTTATTATTTAGTTCAGTAAACGTTTAACATGTCTATTTGTACTTAGTAGATATATATTTTTATATGAATTTTTTTTTATTTAACAAAATTTTCCCCAATGTTAAAAAAATATGAAATTAATTTTAAATCCTTCATTATTAACTCATAATCGTTAATTATATAATTAATGAAATATATATTTAAAAAGTTAAAAAAATAATAAATAATTTACTTCTATTCGGATCATACAGTTTTTACAGTCAAATAATTTTGAAACATGTTTTTTTTTAAATTGTTAATTGATTTATTCTAAAGAAGTAAATTTTGAGTACATACTGGTATAATAATTTGATTATGTTGTATTAAATAATTAATTCATTGTCTTTATTTGGGTAGTAGTAGATATAGTTAACTAACTATTTACATTGTTTATAAATTTATACTTCCTTTGCTATAACTCTATTGCTGTTCTACGGACATAGCTAAGATACCAAAATTTTAGATATTAAGGTTTTTGTAAATATCAACGTTTCAAGACCCGCTTATTCCGATAAGCATTAAAAAAATTCCAGATGTATGTACGCACGAATGTGTAGGTCTGTAATTTTATGAATATCTTCGGAATGGCTTGGCATACATTTTTCGAAAATGACTAAATTTTTCAATATCGGACAAAAAAGTTTAGACAAAATTAAAAAAGATGGAAAGGGTAGCTTTCGCCATTTTCAATTTTTTTTTGTATAGCGGTCATAGAAAATTGAGCCTTAGTATAAAAGTATTAAGTTATTTAAAATTTCAGTGTTTAGTCAATCGGATTTACAGGTAAGAGGTCATTCTAAATAATTTTTGCTTCATATTTCGAAAAGTTTAACTAAAAAGTTGAAATTTGGCACAGATATTTGGCTCTGTATGTATGTATATATATATATATATATATATATATATATATATATATATATATATATATATATATGTACATGTATATATATGTATATATATATGTATATATATATATATATATATATATATATATATATATATATATCCTGACTTTGGTCTGACCTTTTACCCAATCGGATAAGGGGGCATCATATATAGTTTTTTCCTCAATAAACTATAACTTTTTAGGCTTTGTTGAATAACACTTCACCAGATTAGGACAATTCACTAAAATAAACCATTACTACAGTAAATAGACTTTTAAGCTCCCAAAGAAAACAAGGGGGCTGAATGGGACCAGTAGTTAAATTATCAATTTTTTTAAACTTTAGCTTTCAAATTGAAAATCCAACTGTATCTAGTAAAAATGCAAATGACATGAGAACTTTTTTTAAAAAAAGGGTGTTCCATGAGACCCAGCTTAAGAATTTGAAAAATTTGTTGAGTTTTTATAATTTCTAATAATTAGCTGTTTTCCAACAGCCATAAGCTGTTATTACATATATGTTATATAACATATGTTATATGAGGTTATATGATACATGTGACGTTATATGAGATCTAGCAAAAGAACTTTGAAATTTTTCTCAGTTGTAGTTTTCATCCTGCATAATTTTGAAGTTAAAAACATCATTTGATCAAGAGGGTAAAATCGGGCTCAAAGTTGTACGTCAAACCTGTGGTTACTGTACCCGGTTAAAATACTATTTTCACTATCAGTAACAATAATAATAATGATTATAATCATTAATAACTAATATTTGATAAAATTATGAACTTCATGGAACTAAATATTGTTTGATTTTTATGGATTCGTAAAAATCTAATAATAATAATATTTTTTAATTTTTATTTAAAATTTAAAAAATGTACTAACCGTTTAATTTTATTGTATTATAACACTTAAAAGTTTTCTTGAACGTAAGGAACTGCACAAAGAACATTTTTCAGTTTTTTACCAATTTTTTTTTTTTTTATAAAATATATTAACGATAAATAATTTCTTGCTTGGATTGTATAAAATACCTAATTTTATGTAATTGATATACGCATACATACGTTTTGTTTACACGTGTATGCCTGATTTTTTTTTTAATGTCGTAGTTAATATATAAGTACAAAGTAAAACAACGTCACCCTTATTAAATATGATATTCCGTAATACTTTGTTGCTGTTACAAAATTGTGACAGTTATAATGAAAATTAATGTTCTTGTACGTGATTCTAAGGTATTGAGGAAAACTTGACGACTGCAGCAGTTTAAAAGCTTTTATCTGTTATGAAAGTTTCTCTTTCCTTTTATTACTTATATTACTCGTATTACTATTATTATACTCAGTTGCTACTTCTAATTGAGAGTTACCCTTAGAACTGAAATTATTCAAATGGAAATAATCGTCAAGGATGAAAAAGCATCTTTCGTCTTTTCTTTAATCGTTTTCTGTTTGTTTTATTTTCAAAGTTTTTCAGCATAATTAGCAGTTTGTTAATTACTTGTACTTATATTTTTTCCTAATTTTTCTTTGAATTATATTTTACTTCTTTCACTAATATTATTTCATTTAAAATTATACCCTAAATCAATACCTTTATAAAGCAATTAAATTTATAGAAAATTCACCTTTTACTACTAAGGTTACTTTCAAATAACCTTGTACTATTACTATTTACGTAAAATTTGACGATCGTGAATTGTTATTTTATTTATGCCTTAACATTACTAATTTTAATTACAATGCTAAAATCATAGATATTATAACTTTGAATGTAAAATTTAATGATCTAAACTGTGTGTGAATCACTAAAAGAAAATATTTTTCATGAAGACCATCAATTATCAAATGATTGAAGTATGAATTTTTTCTGATTTTTTTTTTTTCTTTATGATTTAATTTATCATAGAAACTTAGAAAAGATTGTACGTATGGATAAAAGTTATCAGCGTTTGAAAAATGTCATGGCTGACCGGGATCCAAATCCGCGATTTCCAAATGAAAGGCCAAGATGTTACCACTCCGCCACAGAGATCGCTAATTCTATTGAAAACATTTTTTTTAAATCTAAAATTATTATTAACATTCATTTTTAATAGTGATATGACATCGTTTCTGCTCATTTAACTCTTACTTGTAGATTATAAACCAATAATTGTAATGTAGGTTGTTAAAAGCACCAATCACATTTAGGTATTTGTTTAGTTAATTAATATTTAACGCTATTTTATTTGATTTCATTATCTTTGAAAAAAATTATTTATCCTTTTTATTATTTTTAAAAAAATCTACCTTTTAAAACAGTTAAATGCCATATTATTAAACGTTTCACGTTTCGTTATGTTGTTTTTTTATTAGTAGGTAACAACAGTCAAACCTATATAGACTAAAACTAGGTTTTAGCTTTGGAAACAGACAGAGATTAATTTATGATTAACTCATAACTAATTTTTTTTTCTACATTAAAATTTTATTATAAAATATTAAATTTATTTATTTTTTTTTTTTTTGTAATTGGTTGTCTCCCGACTAATCATGGATATATCATGCGTTTGCGTCCGCCAATTATAGATTACCTGATAGTTAACTGTTTTTTTTTTTTATTCTTTTCTTAAAATTTCTTTCAACTTTATCATCTTTGTAATGTTAAGTATTATGGCAGAGATCTCACACACCGCCACAGTGGTAGGCCAAATAGTGACTGCCTTTCAAACGGAAGGTTCTGAATAGATTTTCGATTCAAAGTTTGTTTTCTTCATACTTTCTTTTTATTTGTTATAGTTATTACTTATTTGTTAGAAAATTTGTTTTTAATTCATAATTAATTCAATTTTTCCATTTTTTTATTCGTGTACAGCTATCACATGTTCATTTTTTCTATCTAAAGCATGATGCGAAAATGACGTTATTTTTTATTATTTGAATGCATTGACACAATTTAGACGTAAATTATCATCTTCTGCAAATAAGCCATTTTTTATTGTTTTATTTATTTATTACATAGTAATAAACTTTATTATAGTTGCGAGAACGGGTTTATATAGTTTTTTTAGTCTCAGCTGCATTGTTATAATGCTTTAAAAATTTCTCTTCTTCCATATCTAATGTAAAGGTAATATTGTTATTATTATTATTTTTAATAAATGGGGGTATGGTAATTTTAAATTCTGCTAACAAATCTGCAGTCGACTTTACTTTTCCTTTTGAAGTGAAATATATATTTTGTAGTATAATATATATTAAAATTAGACCCGACGCCGTACGAAGTATATAAAAATGTTTATTTTTTCAGATATTAATTTATGTAAAGTGAAACAGTTTTCGGAAATATTCTACTTCAAAAAAAAGCTTAGGATAAGGGCTTTAATTTAAATGTACTTTTCATAAATAAATATTAAGTTCTAAACAACTCTCCTTGTTGAAAGTCTTAACTTCACACAGTAAGTACAATGTTTGTTTTGGATTTAGTAGAATCGTTTTTGCGCTTAAATATGTATATTTAACTCCCTCTTTTACATTATAATATCGCTCAGAAAAACAATAATAATGTATTTATAATAAAGAAACTTGAATTTAACTGAAGTAACAAAACAAGGAAACTATCTGACACTGCTATGTTGATAAGTGATCGCATGCGTGAGGTTTATACACTAACGTTCTTTAATTTATTTTTGGATTTCATGTGTATTTTTGTATACGTGTATATATATTTTAGTCGGCAGTATTGTAACATTATAATTTCTACATATGAATAACTACTACGAATCTTTATACGTGTTCTGATATACCATGAATTTAATGTTGTTTTAATCTCTATGCCAAGGTTGTAGAAAGGAAAAGTAGAAAATTGCTTCATATATGCAAAAGAAAATCAGTGTTATCAAAATCGTTGTTTATCTGTTATCAGTAATTATTAATATAACGATAAGAGTGATATTACGGGATTTCTTTTAATTGCATTTTGGGAGTGTTGGGAGGGGTGAAAATGAATTTTCCATATGTTTTGACGTATGAGATATACGAAAATATCATTCACTTAAATATTAGTTTCCTTAGATATATACTTATAAGCCTTATAAAGGTTTGTGGCTCAAAAATATCCAAAACTATATCAGACCAATTTCATTGAAATTTATTTATGTTGTAGTAGTTTATCTGACGTTGTGCCTGTGAAAATTTTATGAAGATTGGTTGAGCTATTCTTGAGTTATGCTCAATTGAATATTGAAAAAAAATTGAGCGAGGCAAGTTAGAAGCGTGGTTCGTTAAGATGCAGCAAGTTGAAACGTTGACTTTACTTTATCTGCAATATATATTGTCAGTAATATTGTTCGGCGTACTCAGATAGCGTTATCTGCTTTGAGATTCATGATGACTGGGTATGTGTTTGAGCAGGGCAAAAGAAAACAAATTAAAATAACGTAATGTTGGTCTACTTGCGCAGAACTGCACAAGAATTTTCTTAATTTAAATTATTTATTTAACTAAGAAAGGAAACAAAGCATATCATACGCTTTTTATCGGAAAATTTTATTTATTATATTTGCTTGACCCCTACCTTAATCCAGATTTGGTTTGGTTTGCTTGGCATTTCTCCCGCCACCACCCCATTCGCCCAAAAGCATAAGACCGAATGTCTGTACCACAAACGGCTACTGAGCCTCGAAACAGTTTAGCGACCAGTGTCCTAACTAGCTTCTAGAGCTAACCTAAAAGCGTGAGCGGAATAAGCGTAGTGCCATATACACCACTCGCCTGCGTGTACTACCGTCCACTTGTCATATATCACTAAAATAAGTAGGCGCACCCCATCAACTACTAAAACATATATGACTATCAATAATTAAATTTATCACATCAAAGACAGCAATTTGCTGCCACGCCTAGGCCGCTGAATGCCAGCAAGTACCTGTCCACCAATAAACCGCTTGGAGCCTTAATTTGTTTGGGGCCAGCCATATCTCTCAGTTAGCTTCCTACAGCAGCGCGGTAGGAGTCTTTTCCCTTAGGTAAATTACTGATGTCGGGTGAACAAAGCAACCGCATCAAAGAACTTTCATACAGTCCGACAATACGGCTCTCGCCACATTGACTCGCCACTTGTGAGTGGCCAATTTTCCCTTTGACCTCTAAATTCCAGGGTGGCCTGAGTTCTGGCCCCCCCAAGAGCTGGCCACTCGAACATCATGTTTCGTTCGAATGAACCTCCCCGCAGACGCTCAGCTCATCAGCTGCTAGGCGGAACCGAAACAAATATTGGTTTAAATTTACATGGTTAGAGAACACTCGGGCTCCCTTCGCCCTTAAAAACGGAGAAACATACCATCCCCCTGATCCTATATATACAAGGATCTTCCCTTAGTCGTGGTATGCCATTTTAATCTAGATTTAGATATATCATTTGGTATACGTCTTAATGAAAATTAAGACGTATACCACCATTGCAAACAGATTTTTACGTACTTTAAATTTTTAATTTATTCGCAGGTCGATGGTAATTTTATTACAAATAATCTTAGTTTTGGAATTATTCATTATATAGCCATGCAATTTTTAAGTATTGATTTGTACTTCAAAATATAATTTACATCTATAATTTTTCACACACACTTTTTTTTAATATATGGGTATTTTTTTAAAGAAATTTTTATTCTGATTGTAAAAGTTCACAGACTGTTGTGTTCATTAAACTCACCTGTTACCGTTTATCTTCTTTATTTTATCTTCTTTATAATTATTATAAAATAGGATGGGTTTTAGCATACAGAATCAGGATTAGTTTTTGTTTACTTTAGTTATTTTTAATATATTAATTCTAACTTAAAAAAAAAAAACAAAAAACAGCTTTCCTTTTTTGAAAAGGATGACAAGATATGTGAATGTCACTTGCAGGAAAATTTAGATGTAATTTTTTTTTTGTTGTTTGTTCGTTTTTCTTTTTTTTCATTTATATGTACGTCTATCTTTACCTTTCACATTTATTTTATCATTTAATTTCTTTTCCTTGGTTCGTTATTATCTTTTTTGTTATCGTTTGTATATCATTTCATAATTTAAAAATAATCTCATTCTTTATTTCATTTTTTTTATTTTTTATCTGTATTAGCTTGTAATAATCAGTTTTTTTTTTTAATTCACGCTACACAATTTGCTGTTCGAAAAACTTTTTTTATTTATAATAAAAATTTGAAATGTTATTTGCAGCTTCATTGAAGTTTTATTTACTTTACATCGAGTTTTTATAGAAAAAAAAACTGTGAGCTGATTTTTAATGAACTTATAAAATATTTAATCTTATGGCTTTTTTATTTAAATAAGTTTTTTACTCTTTGGAAGCTTTTAATTTAAGTGGATTTAATATTACATCACGTTGGATACATATTTTTGAAATTTGTTTCTATAAAATAAATGTTGCCTTTTATAAAATAAATATAATCTTTTCAAATCTGTTTAAACTTAATTTAAAATTTTGAGAAATGGCTTTCAAAATTAGGGAAACATTTTACTTAAAAGATTTTTTTTTTTAAATTAAAATTTTATCTAAAATTAAATTAAACAAAGTAAAATTAATTTAAAAAAGGTGCATTACAAATAAATAATACATTTCCATTCTTTAAATTTGACTTTTAAAAATTGTTACCAAATTAAAAGCAATTGCCAATCAATTACTTAGTAATCTTTAATTTCTCTAAATCTGGCGCTAAGTAGAAATCTAACTGGATTGCAAAAATATTATTTTTGTTTTTTATTTTTCATGAACATTTTTTTTAAAAGGTTATTTTAATTTTTACGCTACTCATTTTAATGCCATTTATATTTTAAGGTTCTATAAAGGCGAGAAAATGTACGTCTTAATAAAAATAAAAGTAAAGATACAGAGAAACATATTTAAGTTGTACTAGTCCCGATCATGAACAAAGATTTGTATATTGTGTAAATATATAGTACTTTTTCACTTTAAACGTTTCAACTAATTGTCATAAATCATTGCAAAATACTTTTTATATCATACCAGGACTATGTATTATTATGTTATGACAATTCAGTATTATGTATGCAATTTTGTCGTTACAAGAAATAAAATTCTTGTTGATAATTAATTTTTTTGTTAAAAAAATTTTCAATTAAGAGATACACAGAGTTATTGAGGAGGAAAGGGAAATAATTTGAGTATTGGTTCTAGAGCTTTAAATAAGTAAAATAGTTCATATAACAAACATATGTCCGAAAAGGCTTTGTTATCGAGTTACGGGTAGCGAAAAAATTCGCCATAAAACTTTTTCACAGACATTTATTAAATCAGTTTTCTCAGAATTAAATTCTCTACAAGTTTTGATAATAAGATTTACGCACTTATTAGTCATTTAACAAAGTTATTATACTTCAAACCTAATAAAACTTGTTTTTCGTCAGCGAAATTTTTTGCTAGCGTAACTCGATAATAAAACGTTTTCGGACGTATGTTTGTATGAATTATTTTCCTATTTCAAGTTCTAGAATCAGCTCCCAGATTATTTCCTTTTCTTCCTGAATCGCCCTATATAATATAAAGTAAATACAAACCGATTACCGATTCATTAATTGTTTGAAAAATGATGTTTTTTTCCTGGATTACCGTTTATAACATATAACAGAAAACTTAAAAAAATTATTTATTTAATTTTGTTTTAGTTCTTTTCTTATTAATTAAGTTTTAGAAAGTTTTAAAGAGTTTAACTACTTTTCACTTTTTTTTCTATTAAATAATTAATATTCTGTTTAATCATAGGGAAACTTATAAGTTAATGATTAATTCATACTTTTTTAAACTGTTCCCATTATTTTATTTGAAAAATCTAATCGTACTTTTTGTTATATTATTATTTCTCTGGAAATAATTTTACGTAAACCATTAAAAGTTTAGATTATGGTAATTTATTTGTAAAGGAATTTCCTTTTGCTTTGTTTGTAACGTATAGTCTACATTTTATTATAATAAGGTGAACAAAGTTGAAGAACTTTATTAAAAAGTTTTGTTATAGACAGTTGTTATTAAAATGCTGTCAGTCTAGGTTGCTAACTGTATTTTGTTTATATAATTTAATAGGTATCGTACGTAGGTGTTGATAAATCTGCAATTAAATTAAGAGTTTTTTCTGGAGTAATTAATTTAATTTCATCACCATTTTTACTTCCTCCAATATCTAATATAATTTTATTTGAAGTTAATTTAAAGCTTAAAATTTATTCACTTGGATAATCTTGAATATTTTTAAAGTTTGCTTTGCGAAAAAACATTTAGGAGAATCTAAAAAAATTTTGGTGTTTAATTTTTTCTAAGAAAATATTAATTTTTAAAACAGTTAATAGCATTATAAATTATTTAACAAAATTCAATAATAGTTTAATAAAAGTATTTTTACATTATATTTTCATTTGATCAAGCCAAAAGAAGAGAGAAAGTAGGCGGATGGTGTGTTTTTTGTTAGTTTGTGCCGCTTCAAATTTTGAACGTTCACTGATGTAATGAAAATGAATTAGTTATTGATAAGAGAAAATATTTAAATAAATTACAGAAAAACTTAGCTTTGTAAAATATAATAATATTTGTAGTTGGTAATAATTAAATAAATTTTAGTTCACCGATTAAAAAGAAAAGAAAAATACTTGATAACATTAAATCTGAAGAAATTTGTAGATATCTTTTATCCAAAACTTCAACTCTCTTTACATTAGAAGGAAATAAACTAATTTTTGTCTAGAATATAGAAGAAATAAGAATTATAAATAATAAAGTTATTCATTAATTTGTTCACTAAAACTTCACATTGAAGCGTACAATGACTTGTAAAGAATTATATAATTAAGCCGTAAAGTATACCGGATATCCGAAAAAGAACTCCGAGGTTTGAAGAACGAATATAGTTTTTATCTTGCAGCAGTCAATAGTGTTCTATACGTAATCTTGAAGCGACAATTAAATTTTAGTTTACACATTCTTCGTTAGATAATAGCTCTATAGGCTCTTGCCCAGGCTAAGCTGTTACGAGTCCAGCCTTCAGTAACATGGCATCCCACAAGAGAAAGCATTGTGCGAGTGGTGGTTCCAAAAACAAAATCAGTGGCTGTCGTATAAATAAATTATACGTGAGTCTATACTAGAAATTCTCCTTGTGACTAAAGGATACAAACGTGGTGGGAACAGTTTTTGGAAAACGGAAGCATCCACTCAACAGGTAGGCTAAAACACAGAAAGAATTCGATTGTTTTTCTAACGAGGTCCAAAACGTTCAGTTCCTAGTGTTATTCGTTAAACATTTCTAAAAGCACTGACCATGATGTTTTTCGCAACCGATCGAAACTTCGTGCTCATAAACTGTAGCTACTCCATAAAATTAAATCTAACGATAAGCTACAAATAATTCAAATTATAACAATGTTGTAACAATTTAGATATTATTTCTGCTGATCAAACATTCATGCAGCGCATTTTATTTTCTAATGAAATAATACTTCATGTTCATGGAATTATTCTCATGAATAGCCATTACAACGTTGAGTAAGGGGCTCAGAAAATCTTCACGAATTTCTGGAATTCTTCCGTAACTCCATTTCGGATGTAATTCATACGAAAATGAATGAAATACATAATCGAATTTTTGGGTCTTTTTTTCCATGAGCAGACTATTACAGGTAAGTGTATTCGGACATCTTAGGCAGCTTTGTGTTCTCGCAGGTAGAATTTATGGAGGGCCTAATTTTCTAACAGGATGAAGCCTCTCCACATCATGCAGAAGTTGTGCGGACTGCACTCAAAGACTGTCAGAGAAGCTCTCATCACATGATCACCGTGAAGTCCCGATTTGACTTGGATTTCTTTTTTTGGAGCTAAACAAAAGACATCGTATACAAAAAAAAATCGAGTCACTCAATCACTTGCGCCAAAAAATAACAACAGCCGTGGAAGCGAATTCTGTAAATATGCTTGCTAGAGTGTGAAATGAGATGGATTATTAGTTTGACTTCTGCAGGGCTGTGAATAGTGCACATATTACGTACGTTACATTGAAGGGTAAAAAAAACTTTAGACTTTATACTTTCAAGTAATAAAACTTAAATTTGTATTACTTTCTTTCTTTTTCTTGATTAGACTCCGGTAATTACCGTTCAGATAATACTTCAGAGGATGAATGAGGATGATATGTATGAGTGTAAATAAAGTGAAGTCTTGGACAGTCTCAGTTCGACCATTCCTGAGATGTGTGGTTAATTGAAACCCAACCACCGCCAAAGAACACCGGTATCCACCATTTAGTATTCAAATCCGTGTAAAAATAACTGACTTTACAAGGACTTGAACGCTGGAACTCTCGACTTCCAAATCAGCAGATTTGGGAAGACGCGTTCATCTCTAGACCAACCCAGTGGGTTAAATTTGTAATACTAATTGTAATAAAGAATACCCGATACCATATATATATAAATTTCAGTTATGTTAATTACCATGCACTGCTTTACAATTATATTATTTTTAAATTACATTTATCCCTCAAAGAAGGCTTTTAAGATCGCCGATAAAGCTAGAAAATAACGAAAAGAATTAATTACCAAACTACAAAATTTAAAGAAATTGACCTACCGGGTTACAGATTTATACTACTCACATATAATTTTATAATATACTTTAATGTCTGATTAATTCAATATTTTCTTAGTTACAAGGTAATTACATAGTAATAAAAAAAATAATAAACTAAGGATAATGATACAAAAATTAATGGGGGAAAAAGAAACGAAGGATGATTATGTTAAATTAAGGAAAGAGATGGAAGGGAACAAAGGCTCCCGTGTAAGGGGATGGATCCATTTTTTTATTTTTAAGGAACGGAAAAAAAAATGCCACGGTAGGTGATCTAGAAGGAAAATTGCCACAACTTGAATAACAGTTAGGTCTTAAATTTTTTACACCACTATAAAAATTCATCTCTTTTCAAAACAGTCACTGTAATCGGGGCAATACGCTTTAATTACTTGAATGATAATATTAAATTTTAAATAAAAGGACAGCTAGTTTGTTATAAATGAATAAATGGGTTTCAGTTTTAATCTTAAAATTTTAAAAGACAATTAATCTGAAGGACTATTGTTTCAAACTTTGTTTATATTAAATGAAAGAGAATGCGTTCATTGCCAGTTTAAAAAAAAAATCTGGCAAAAAAGCTTCTATTCGCTTAGCCATTTACGTTCTAAGGAAATGAAAAATATTTTGGTTAACTCATTAACTTTCTTCTAAAAAAAAATCTATTTACTCTCAGTAGATGAGTTGTTTTAATTTAATAAATAAAATCCAGTACATTGTATTCAATTTCTAATCGTTGGTTGAATAAATTGTAACAGTAAAATTTAAGAACGTTATTAGAATGACAATGATTGAACAAATTTATATATTCATACAATTTTTTCGTATTCAACCTTTTTGTGTTATTTTACCTGAATGGATTTACATTAAAACTGTTTGTTTGCCATGAATAACAGCTTTCAATCTGAGTTTTGTATGAATTTGTTTTTTTTTTTTAATATCCTCTATTTTCTTATTTGTAATAGTCTTTTGATTATTTTTACGTAACACTAAAGATCGTTTTTTTCTTTTATGAGTGGTATGTTATTTTATCTTTTAATTTAATTTTAGCATTTTTGTTCCACCAGTTGATATTAAATCTGTGTTTGTTTGTGTGTGTATTCTCCAAAAAAGATACTACCTTTGAAAAAATTTCAATGAAATTTTAACTTTTGTACCTTTTTATTTTTACGACAGACGCTTAAGCCAGCGGGCTGAATTGGCCAGCGAGGTTCATTGTGTAGTCACAGAACAGGAAACAGACTCCTGAATTACCTCATAGGTAGCCATCCCCAGATACCAATGATGTACTGGTTCTTCAGGGCATGGCATTTTCAATTTAAGGAACGAACAGAATCTGATTTTACACCCGGAGAATCAATAGCGAGAATACGGAGAAAAAACTAGGAAAAAGGATGAATAGTGAATAACGTTTATTATTCCTCGTAGTCACAGTTACACATTTCTCTCAACGGTAAACCAGTTTTCTCATCCCGTCAATGATGATTCTGGCGGTCTTTCCACGGCTTCACTGTTTTCTTCAGTTTATCATTTGTAGTGAAATGAACACTTAATAGCCCTCTTTAATTCCGGAAAGAAGTGAAAAATCGTAAGGCGCTAAATCTGTTGAGTATGAAAGATGTGGAACAGATTTAAATTTTAACTTCAAGATCCTCAGAGGTTGCATGCGATGTGTGTGGCAGAACATTATAGTGTTGGACAAGTATCAGCTCCGTAGATTGTCAAACACGACAAAGACGTCTTCTAAAATATTTTAAATTCTCAAAGTACTGCACAAAATTTACAGTTGACCCGGTTTCTAGATAGTCAGTAACGCACACGTGTTTGGAATGGCAGAACACTGACAATTTTTTTCAGAGGGTTCTTTTGATTTTTTTTATTGTAGTGAATCAGTATTCTATATCTACCATTTTTTTCTTCTGGGTCGTAATAATGTACCAAAATTTTGTTTCCGGTCATAATGTTGCAAAAGAAGTTATCACAATAAAGTTTCAGAACATTTCCACAACAATCTTTTCGTTGTTGTCTTTTCTTTTCTTCGAGTTTACATGGCATCCACCGCGAACAGATTTTGCGATAATGTGCCCTACTCATTCTTTCAATATACTTAACTGGGTGACGATGGATTGTTGTATGATACAACAATGGTCGTTTTGAATCGATTCATCAACTTCCTTTTGGTTCTTCTCATAATCACAGAAACTTATCGGCCACTGCGAGATTCATTCTTAATATTCGCTTTTCCAGCTTCTGATTTTTGAAATTTTATTATTCAACTACCCATAGCACTTCGATTACATTTTCACCATCATAAACTTCTTTTAGACTACGATGAATGTCACTAGCATTCACTTTTGCAGTAAAAATTTCAATTAATGGACATTGTTTTAGACGAGTTTTCATACGAGACGTGCTCAACTCCATAACAACAACGACTGAGAGAAAATGAGAGGGCGTGGATTTGATGTGTTAGTAGTAGGGGAATAAACCTAAATGATGACAGCATTTATCGTTTTGTGCGACATTTTGTACTCCCATTACATTCCAAGTCGCACTACATTTCAACCGCCCCACGTAGTAAAAACATACCAACGTTAACAGGTGAGCAAAAATTCATAAATAAAAAAAACGCCACGTATCATGGAATAAACTGCATACTTTTATACCCTGATAAACTTCCAGTAATGATTTGGAGTTTAAGGTTGAATATTACCTCCTGATAGGATAGTTCTATGGATGGGTATAGTTCTTTATGAACAAATAATTGTTCTTGATTTGGCGTTGAATTCCTGGAAGATAATATATTTCTGTTGTTGCATGAATCTAAGTTGGTTAATTAAAAATTGTAGATCTTAGTAATATACTGATTAAATCTGGATGAAAATGCTACAATTTCTCTCGATATTAAGAGTATTATAGGCTACCCTTGCCTAGAGGTAGCCTTGTGCTTTTCTTGACGTACATTTTGTTTTGTACAACGTTTTCTCTAAAAATAAATCATGTTTCTTACTAGTTATATCCATCCACCTTTTTTACTTAACCTAGATTCCATAGTTCCCATTATTTATATATTTATTTTTTATTTTATGGATCTTTCTACAGTACTCTTAATTATTGTATCAGTATGTCATTGAAATGTGCACATTTATTTATCTAAATTATCTTAGAAGTATGACAGAGAGCTCCGGTAACGAAATTTTCGAACATATTCCAGGTTATGATTATCTATGAATATTTGAGGTCTTATCGGTACTACTCCAACAAAGCCCATAATTTTGGTTCTGTTAACATTATTAGGAAAATATATTGTTTTGAGAGAAAATACTGTACGTTTTACATTACTCTCAATGTTAGTGATAACGACTTGGTATCAACATGTTCAGCAGCATTCCACCATATTTGTACTTAAACACTCGATTCTGCCATTTGCCATGGCATCATTGTTATATATAAATATATCAAAATACTTTCAACAATGGGAATCCCTGTTTGACATGTGAAATGCACCCCTAAATTTTGTTTAACTCATATGTATTCGAACTGAATGCTTAGATTTACCCATTTCCAGATGATTATTCTACAATTGCAGCGTTTTTACTGAGTCTAAGGCCTTTTCATAATTAATGAAGTCTAGAATTGCCGGAATGTTTCTTAATCAGGTGGTTTATTGTAAACACAAGTTCTACGTAAGGCTTTCCATTAAAACTGAAGTTTAATGTTTTTTAGGTTTTTTATAACGTTCAATTTCAAAATTAATTTCTGTTATATATTAGATTTTAAAAATCTTTTATTCATTGTTTTTACTTGATAAATCAATTCACCACAGAATCTTTTGAAGCTTGTATGTGGTAATACGGAAATGGCATTTTTTAGCGTATGAAAAATAACCAAGCCTTTGCGGGATTCGAAGCCATGATCCCGGATAAAAGGACGAAACGCTACCACTCCGCTACGGAGATCGACGGATTTGTTAGAAGAACAAAGTGAATTCATAATATTTGATTTTCTTTATTTTTCCATCTTAAATTTATTGTAATTATTTATCGATTACGTTTTGATTTCCACAGATTAGGAATTCATATCATAATATATTCACCGACCGCATTTCCAATTTAAGTTATAGATTTGCCGTTTACTATTAATAAATCAAATTTCGCTCTCAAATTTCACGTACTAATGTTGATAGCTATTTTGTAATTTAGATTAGTCTTTTAGATGTAGGAAGCCTCAAAAGCGTTATTAATCTGTATCTAAACAAGCACCTGTAATATCCTAATCTACATAAATTTGTATGGAATAGCCCTCTAATTTTATATAACAATCAATGGTTTTCGTTGTAAATATTATTTTTTCCAGATATATACTTCTAAGCCGATTGAATGTAATTTAAGTCATTAAAATGCGCATAAATGAATGGGTAAGGTATGCATAAATTGTGTTTTTGTTTTAATGAATTATCGAAAATAGTAAATTTTAGTTCGTTATCGAATTCGATGTTAATGAATCCCTTGAAGTCTGCGAATATTATGAGTTTAAAATCACATGTAAAAAAAAGAAAATTTGTTTTGTTCTACACCACTTTGAAGAAGAAGCGAAGCGTAGATCATAGATTATCCAAGGAAATAGCAGAATCACCCGAAGGTAATTTTTTTTCTAATTCGATTATGTTATCACTGGTATTTTATTTCCTTGTGGCTTAAAAATTACATCTGCATAGCGTAAATCGATTTTATTAAAAATCTATAAAGCTATGAAAGAGAGAACAAAAATTAGATTTATGAATTAAAATGTTCTTATTTTTCGATTTTCGGGTAAAAATAATTTAATTTTAACTTCGAGATTTTCTTATATAAAGTGATACCTTCCATATTACCTTAATGCAATATATTTTTATGGCTACAATAAATATTATTCCGTTCTACATTTTTTTACCGACTTTTCGAAGAAAAGTACGATATTATTTTCGGTCGTATGTTATGAGTAGGAGAGGGAATGAAAGTGAATTTTCATTACGTTTTGACGTATGAGGAGTACGAAAATACCATTCACTTAAATTGTGGTTTCCTTATTTATTTATAGGGATATGTATAAAATTTTGTGGCTTGAAAATTTCCAAAACTACTATATCAATTTCATTAAAATTTAGATATACTGTAGTAGTTTATCTGAAGTTGTGCATGCGGAAATTTGACGAAGATTGGTGGAGTCCTTCTTCAGTTACGATCAATTTAAGGTCGACAACAGATAACCTAACCCCAATTTGAGGATATGTTGACTGTGTAGTGGTGTATTTTTCATATGCGTTTACACAGTGGTGATTGAGTTGAAACTTGATCCTTGTGTGTAGGAGCTACTATATTCGTTAACCGAATGTATGTAATGGGTTATACTCTGAAAATCAGTGCGTTTCTAACTGCGAAATAGTTAGGGCGTCGGAAACGAAAAGTTGGTCTTCTTGCAGAGAACTGCGCTAGAGTTTTTATTTCTTTGTAAACTTGCAAGACTTGGATTGTGTTACTTTCGAGCAATTTAATCACACTAACTTATTAAGTGTGTTGTTACACAGTTCCTAGGTTGGATGTCACTTTAAGAAATTTATGCATTTATTGATGTTTAAGTGAGAATAAAAAATAAACTAATAATTTGTTACAATAGAAGCTTTCTTCTTTATTAATTTATAAAAAGTAAGGTTACCTATTGGTTAAGTTACTGATTTATGTATTTATTTTTGAGATAACTTTTTAACTTATTATTAAGTATATTTAATTTTTATAGCATTGGAATAAAGGTTGGAAGGTCGGTAAACGTTTTTAGACTAAAAAATAAAAAGTAGTTGTGGTTTGTGCAAGGAGAAAGCGATTGGCTCCTAACAAGATGGGTTGGGTTTTTTTTTTTTTTGCTTAGACTACCTACTTGACTCACTTTTTCACAGCATTTCCTCCCTTAGTAGCATACGTTCAGACATCTATTTCTTGTACAGTCTTTTCTTTTTTTTATTTTTATCTCTTTTTTAATCCCTAATTCATTTTCTCTTTTCTTTCTTTTTCTTACTGATAAATATTCTTGTACATTTTATTACAAATGATGTTGGAGTTAAATTTCTAAATTGCAGTACATTTACTTCTTATTCATTTTAAATAATTAATTAACTTAGTATCAAATGTTTGTGTTTCCGGAAGTTTTTTTTTTTTTGCTTTTTTATATATCTATAATTCTGTGATTGATTTGATCCAAATTGACGTTTAAAACGTTTATGGAATTAAATATTACATTGTGGTAATTTATTTTAAATTTACCAATGATGCCAACAAATAAGTAATTATCCATTTTGTTTGAAGAAAAAACAGCTAATGAAGTATGCCTGTAAATTTATTAAATTATTTATTTAAAAAGTAAAAAAAAAATTTTATTTAAAATCGAATATCATTTTAACACATAAGTCATTTAAATAAGTTATTTTTATTTATCTCTTTTTTCCTGTAAAAAAATTAATTAATAGGTAGGCTCAAGAGGTTTGATTTACTAAATTCGAATACTATATTTTCCCATTTATGTATTTTCCGTGAATATTTGATATAATCAAGTCAGTAAAGTAATTTTTTTTTTTGTAAGAATATATCATCATAATGTGTTCTGCCTGTTGGCAGGTAAGAATATAAAGGACAGAGGGAAAGTTTCCATCCAAGACAATTACATTTGATCGCCAATTTTCGTATAAGTTACTGTACAAAAACTTGAAAGTTGAGTCTTTCGTAAAGTTAACATTACTTAAACTTAAAAGGTAATGCACTTATAATAAAATTTACCACTTATTTTTTTCATTTTACAACAAAAATTTGAGTTAAAGCTATCATTTTTACAATTTATTTTTATTAATATTGTAATAATTTTTTTTTAAACCGTACTGAAATTAAATATGGTTAATAATTTAGATAATTACTGTAAATTTACGAAATTAATGATCGGTTTGTGAAATAAAGGAACTTTTGCACTTATATTTAACAAAATTCAATTATTTAAAGAAGAAAAAGTTGAGAATGCAATTACCATTAACTGCATAATTTTCAAAAGTAAATAATCTGAAGCGAACTTTTTACTGATCATTTACAATAAAAGAAATTTTTGTTTATTTAATTTATATAAAACTATTAAATTTTATTTTTTCATTACTTTTTTATTTATAGTCTCATCAACAATTAGAGTAATTAGCGGCTGGAATATAACTGTAAACTTGCCGATAAACATGTAGCCTTGAACAGAATCAAAACGATCTTTCCTGACTCGCGTGATTAATTGAACTCCAACCACCAAAGAACACTGGTCTAGTATTCAAACATGATCTAGTATTTAAATCCGAATAAAAGCAACTGCCTTTACTAGGATTTGTACGTAAAAACCCTTGACTTTGAAATCAGCTGATTTACAATGATGAGTTTTACCACTAGACCAACCCGGAGGTTTTCTTAAGTTTTTAAATAATTTAATAATAAATAACAGAAGTCTGCTAGAACCATATATTAAAGAAAATTTTTATTATTATGTTTATTTTAAATAAAAACTGTAGGTGGTAAAAATAAATAAACAGTGTGTGATTAAAGACGTATTGATAAAACATATTGATAAGAGTCGTTTATTAGATAAAAAAGTCTTCAAAGGTTTTGTTTTCTTTTCGTTAAAAATTTCTGCCGTAAATGTTTTTTTAATCGTGCTAAATACCTTCGTTCAAACAAAAGATTACCTTACGTGATCTTACACAATGTGTAAAACTGCACGGGTCTAGCTAGATAATTGCGCACACTTACGTAAAATGTCTTTAGATATAAATATTTAAAGTAATGGAATTTTCTTCTTTTTCATCTCAATCGACAGAGCTTGGAAAAATGAGTAAAATGGTGATTTGAGGTAAAATCACATCCAAAATAGAATATTTCTATTTTAGATCGCATCGATTCAATTTTATACAACGACAATTTGTTACTATCTAATTTTTAAAAAGCCGTTTCTTAACAGGTTGTTTTTTTATCTTTTATTATAAAGATTTATTTTTATTTACATTAATTTTATATATTTTTTATATTCATATAACAATATTTTATTTTTACAATAAAACGTTATTCTAGAAATCCAAAGATAGTCCAAGATCAAGACTCTTTTAAATTTACGTTTACTCAAATCTGATGTCTACAGAGTTGTTTCAATAGACCAGGGGTCTCCAAACTACGGGCCGAGGGTCAATACCGGCCTGCGAGTACCATCAATCCGGCCCGCGGACATGCTCTGTATTCGGCCCGCCATAGTTTATTTTGATTACATTGTAAAATTTACAATGTAAGTAAATCATACAAAATAATAATCAGATGTTTTTATTTAACGACTAATTAAGAAACACATTAACTGACGTACATAATGAAATTGAACATTTTAACTGTAATTATTGATACATGATTTATCCTTAAAACTTATAAGTGACATACATATGTAATTCACATAACGAAAATAAACATTATAATTATGATTAATGAGATTTATATAGCTGTAACTTTCCACTGACAATATTTTGCAGTTGTGGATCAAGTTTACTAGTGGAAATTATCCGCAGCGACTTCAAATGCTCATCAGTTAATTTGAATCTGTAAATTTTGTTGTATATTTCATTTTGGAGAATGTTTTTTCACACAGATACGTAGGGCCGAAAGCGATAAAAAGCCACAAGCAAATTTATGTAACTCCTCAAACTGTTTGAGTGAAAGACTTATAAAATTCTAGCAATGATGACTTTAAATATGTTTCTTTAAAAATATCACTACACTGCAAATCATTTGAAGTTCTGGGGAAAAGGTTTTGTCGAGTTGTTTTTCATGTTGTGATTTTCCTGTTCATGTTGATTTTAGTTTTATGATCGTTTTTAGTTTGCAGCTGTGTAGCCAATAGGGCTGCGTTGTTGGTATGTAAGGCTTCTGTTGTAGCAGTAATTTAACAAAAAAAAAAAAATTCGGCTTGTAGTGCTATGTCGTTGAGCCGTATCGGTGTTATATTTCTTCGTGTTCCTGTTTTACGTGGTTCGATCTCTCGTTAAAGTAAGAGTGAACCGGTTTTGGAGCCTGCGCAGCCTGATGTTATGTCTAATGGTGGTTCCGGAGTGCGTAGGAGTACTCCTTACAGGGGCAGTTTTAGTCGGTAGTTTGCTTCTGGCGGTCGGCTAAGATTATCAGCAGGAGTCCGACACTCTGCGTGTAATTGCATTTCCACTTCCTAAAAAAATTTTTGGCCCTTGGGACTTAGCGGAGGAGTCAGTGGGACTCTTAGGTTAAAAATTTTGAAGACTGCTATAGACAATTGTCTAATAATTTAAAAAAACCTGCGTACTGGTACATTTACGAAATTTATTTTTTTTCATCTCCGAATTTATAAGTCAAACAACAATTATAGTTCAAGGCTCAAAGTCAGTGTACTTGCAGTAACGTTGTATTTTCGTATTGTAAACGCTTCCTCTACCAAACCATTTTTATATTTTTTTTGTTTTCGTTGTTCAGTCTTAATAATCAACCGTAGTTTCAAAATTTTATGAAATTATTTCTGTTTTGTTTAGTCCTAATTTTTTTATTTAGTTTCTTTTAAATTAAATCTTAACAACGTTTGCCTTTATTTAGAAAGCATACCACAATATTTAAAAAGTAATTTTTAAAAATATTTCCTGTAATTGAAAAATAAATTCTATTTATTGATTTTATGCTGTGCATAGTCGTTAGAAGTCAATTTTTCAATGCGTCATGGACACTATTATTATATTTTACTCGTGTACATTTATGGAAAAACATATACTTGCAACAGATTGCATTAGTTATCACCACTGATTGTTTTTTTAATTAAAATAAACGACCCGACATATATCAAACCACACCAAACAGTAACTCTCGTCGAGCCGATGTTGAATGATTTTATATGGTTATTCCAATCCCCAAATTTCATAGACATCGATCCGCTAGTATTGAAGCTCCCCTTACTGAAATTGATGATTTGCAAGCTTAAAGCTGATGAACCCACCTCCACCACAAACTTCATGTATAACTTTCATTTAAAATTATTGGAAAAACTATTTTTTGATGGGTAAATTTCAAATTCGTATGATAAAAATTTTAATATGTTCGATATCCTCATTTATGAAGGTTTTAAATACGAGAGTTCTTTTATAAATATCTTCGTCTTTTATTTTCTCCTGTTTATCCGTATTATTTATTTATTTTATCAATAATACCTTTTGATTCCAGTTTTTGATTATGTGACGGCGGATGTTAGAGAATCTTTATTTCCGGAATAATCTGTTTCGCATAATTCGGAAATGTAAATGCCAAAATCTTAAATGTAGTTCCCATTATTATTTTTTGTACGTTATACGTTGCGAGTTCTTCCTCTTTTCTCTAAATATTAATGATATTCAGAATCTTATTAATGTAACTGAATTACTCAATTCAAAATGTGTTATTTACTTATTTTTTATTTTTTACTTAATTTTTGGAAATATATTCAGAAGGATTCTAAACGCTTGTTTCGTGAAACGGATTGGCAATGATGATGTCACATTAGCGTTACCCGGTTATAATTCCTGCTACTGCCTGACCGGGATTCAAACCGGGGACCTCCGGATGAAAGGCCGAGACGCTACAACTCACACCACGGAGGCCGGCTATGTTCTTTTTATCTACATCGCTTTAACCAATCGTAATGGAAACAACCACCAACTCTGCTCCCCACCAATTTTACTGCCGCCCATATTTATAAAAGGTTAAGTATATCTTACCGCAGATATTATTTTATTTGAAAATCTATGAGTGCTAATAACTCACTCTCTAATTTCGGTTCTGGTGATATAATTTCTGATTTTGATGCGAACCTCAAATCATAAAATTTCGGATTATTCAGCTGAAGTTAGGTAAATATATTCAGTCTTTTAATAATGTTCAATGAATGTTGGACATTCTCCCCATCTTTATTTATCGTATTGCATTTATACGTAGAACCTACAATTTTCATCTGTTGATCAGTTCTTGATGAGGACATAGGTGGCCTTGATTATATGGGGGTCATTCAATAATTAAAGACAGAAATAATTAAATAAATTAAATTAAAATAATTAAATCAATGTGACCTTTTTTTCACTTTTCAACATAATATCCAACAACATTTATATACTTGTTCCATTTTTGAATTAGACTTTTTTGCCTGCTGCAAAGAATTTCTGTCTTGATGTTGGAGTCAATTTAGCAAATTTTCTTTGACGTCGTCATTGCCATTTAACTTCTTACCACATAGCGTCTCCTTGAGTGGACCTGGACACTAGTGGAAATCCTATAGGACCAAATCAGGACTGTGTGTATGGTGAGGTAGTATTTCCTACTGCGATTTCTTGATGGTTTCTCGAGTTACCTGAGCTGCGAGATACTGGACGTTATTGTGAAGTAGAATGATGCTTTTGTGCTGAGGTCCAAGGCGTTTTTTCAACATTGCTGGTTTTACTTTATAAACATAACAGATTTATAAACCAAACAATTTATAAACATGTACAGAAGTAGGCGTTGTTTATTGTTCACTGATTTTCTAAAAAATCGACAAAAATCTTCGGACCAGAGATCGGGCCTTTGCATCCCAAAAAATTTTCATGATTTTTTCCTGTTGATGGTCGGGTTCAGAATTTTTTCTAGACAGATGAACTCGTGTGATTCCGCTTCATGCTCTGTCTTTTTAATTACGGTTAAAAATGGTGAAATCTATGTCGCATCGTAGCTTAGAATACTGTGTAAAAATCATAATCTAACTGCTGATACTGTTGTTTTAGCTCTGTGCACTTGAGAAGCTTCGTCTCTTTATGGTGGTCTGACAATTCTTTTGGCACCCATTTTGGGCTTGTTTTACGGTACTTGGGCTTGTCGATGAAAATGCTATTATAAACTTTATCGACACTTGTAATTTTTCAGCTACAATTTCAACTGTAATCCTTCGGTCTTCTTGGATGTCTTTGGAGAGTCTATGTGAGTTTCAAGCGCAAGAATTAAAACTTCAATGAACGTCTAGAACTATGCTCGTCAGTCACTGAATTTCGACAGTCTTTAAATCTTTTTATCCACTTGTAAACATTTTTGCCATTCATACAATTTGATTCCTATTGTTTGCTTAAATAAGAGATTTTAATCAGTTTTTCACCTTTGGAATGCAAAAAACAAATCACTGCACGCTGTGATTCGTTTGTGAATATTTTACTTTTCATGTTTATTTTTGTGTTGAAAGAGTTATTTTATATTCATGAATAATTTATGGAATAATAACTAATTAGAAGGGCTCACCTTAGTAAAATGGGATTTTGAGATTATAAACAAATTTTACAACAGTTGATCAAATTTCATCGCAGGGTTACCAACCTTAATATTTCGAATGTAATTATTGAAAGATCCTTGTATATTTTTACGATAATAAAATGTTGATGTAATTAATCTTTATAATAGAGTTATGTTGTAGTAAAGATTTGTTCAAGGATGAAAGTCTCGCAAATTTATCTGTAAACAGATAGAAAAGTAAATAATATTTGTAGACATACATTGATTACATGATACAGTAGATATATAAATAAGTTGAAACCGTTGTTTAAACAAAAACCATACACAAACTTATTTTATAAAACATGAAAAAAATCGAGTAAAGATTAAAGTAAATAAAAAATACAGTTTACTTTTTTTTTTTAAATTGTTGAAGTAAATTCTCCAGGCAATTTAACCGATATTAATTCATAAATTCTCTCAGTATTGAAGTGATATTCAGTGTACGCAGCCTATATAGAAAAACCACTAAATATGTTTATATTAATTTTTTTCTAATTAGCTATCCCTTGGCAGTAGTTGAAAATGGTTTTATGAATAAATAATGACTTTATTTATTTCAAATCATAACTTTCTAAATTATGTATGTTTTAAAGCGTTATATAAAACCATACCAATTATGAAATTAATGTTTTTATAAAATATTTTTAATTATCTCCTGTGTTCATTTTTGATCCCTTTAATCATAGTGAAGAAAAAATCAATTAACTAATATGCAAAACCAAAATAAATTAATATTTAGTTATATCAGTAACTTTACATACACAACTGAGAATGGATTTAATAAATAAATATTATTACTATACTTAGGCAGAGATATTTTTACTCTTTTTTTTTAAAAAAAAAAAGAAAGTTATTTTTATTTATATTATATATGAATATTTTGTTTTTCTCGTTTATTTTTGTGTTGAAAAAGTTGTTTTATATTCATGAATAATTTATCGAATAATGACATTATCATAAAATACCATTTATGTGTCTAATTTGGATATTCAATTTATTTTATAAAATTGTTTGTATCTATGAAGCATGTTGAATTCAGGGATGCTATAGCCTATTTACGACGGTAAAGATTGAAATATATCGTTATTAATTTATTTTATATATTTAGCTTTCATTAGTAAGAATAGTTTTTAATATATTATTTTTAATATTGTTTAAATAAAAACTAAAATAAGTTGCAGTTTTTTATCATTTATTTTAGTTTCATCAGACAGTTAATTATCATATATCTGGGTCCTTTTTTTATTATTATTTTTTTAACATTTCTATTTTACTTTTCTGGTGAATATAGCTAGAATAGCTATAATAGACGAGAAAGTATGCTGATCATGTAAAAATTGAGGTATCATGATTTCTTTTTAATCTTCAAGTTTTAGGGTCCACCTAGTTTATCTAGAAAAAAAACTATATATGTATGGATATACGTATGTATCAAACTGCTTTTGACAGTTTATATATTTCGGATATATATATCTCAGGTTCCAGGTTTATCACTGATTGTAACTGGAACGCAAAAGACCCGTTCTGGGGTTCGCGGTTAAAAACCAACAGAGAAAGGATGTTGAGAAACTGTATTCAAAATCTATATGGACATAGTCTCGGAATTTCAGCCGAAACACTTTCCTACGGATCTAATGAAAATTCCAGATTTACATGAATTTTTTATCACTTTAGGTACTACATCTGTATACACTTTGATAGTAAACAACTATGACTCGACGTCAAATCCCTCGCCGGTTTTACTTACACTGTGTATGACAGTATTGAGGAGGAAGAACGAAACAAACGGATTGTGTCTCTTATCAGGACTGGATCAAGGAGAAACTGATCAACCCATTTCCGCTCGATGCTCCTGAGAATACTAACTACGCAACATACTTTTTAATGTCGATCATGCAGGAAGGTGCATGACGGTCTACAAAGCAAGTAAATTCGACCAGAGAAAATACCTATTCGAGGAAGGTGATAGATCTGTCCCAAAACGGCGTTGCAGAGGAAATCGACGGCGGTTCAGGAGATCCGATGGTAGAAAATTACTTAATAGAGCTGCGCGGAGCCTGAGGAAATTGTTGAAGTCGATCAGGGACGAGACATTCAGGAATTATATTGGAAGTCTTTCTAACCTGAATAAAGATTGATACACCTTATGGGGGCCATAAATGCGCTACGATGGCCCACAATGACGCTACCTCCATTATAGGGATGTACTGGATCATGAATGAGGAATGACAAAGGGAATATCGATTTATTTGCTTCACACTTAAGTGAAACATTGCAACCACACAATGATGAGGGTTCTACTGATGAGGATATTAAAGACTTCTTAAAGAGCTTAGTGCTAGTCAGCTTTCCGACCTCGACGTGGGAGTTACTGCAGTTAATCAACCAGGGAAGACGACTGAAGAAGGCTCCGGAGTTTGATTAGAGACGCACAAAATCCTAGTTATGCTAACCCTTAAAGACATGACGTACATTAAGGATCTCTTTAACGCTGTCCTGCAGACGTCTTACTTCCCAGAGGAATGGAAGATATCTCAGGTGGTAAGATCTTGAAACTAGGAAGCCTGCACACGAGGTTTCTTCCTACAGACCAGTTAGCCTCTTACTAGTCAAATCTAAACTATTTGGAAAAACTACTAGTTTGCAGACTTAGGCGGTTTTGGAGCGTGAGGAAATAATTCCACCAGTTTGGGTTCAGGTACGCCCACTTCACCATCTAACAATCCCATAGAATCGCCAACGTCATCAGTGGATGTCTGAAGGAAAAACTTTTGCTTGGCGGCATTGTTAAATATCCGACAGGCTTTTGACTAACTATAGTTGCCTGGTCTGCTATATAAATTAAAATTAAAACTTCTTCAACCTTATCTTTCGAAATTATCTTGAGGGACATTTCTCTCAGATAAGATGTAATAATGAGTTATCGAGATTCTTCGACCTTAGGTCTCGTGTCCCTCAGGACTCTGTACAGGTTCCTATATGTATTTAATATTCACTGTGGACCTTCTAACCCTGGAACGTTGCATTGTTGCACACATTTGCTGATGAAACTACTTGCTGTTAACGAAGACCCCGAACTAGGCTGCAAATGGTATTGGACCGTAACTGCGTATGGCAGAAAAATGGAGGATGTTAATCAAGATAAATCGAAGCACGTCAAATTTGCCACTAGAAGGGGTGATTGACTCGTGAACATGGACGTTTTTTGAGCACATCAAAAGTGAAGGTTTTGCAATGAAAAAGCTGCACAAGGTATTGTATGACTTTACCGGCGCAGCTGGGAAATTAATGCTATACTTTGCCAATTTATTTTATTTATGTAAAAAATGTAATATTTTTTTATACTCTACTAAATACATTTTTCGTTATTAAATAGATTAACACATTAATTTAATTATTCTTTAAAACCACTCGCTAAATATCCCTAATTTAATTACAATTTACATATATTATTGTAATACTTATGTATTAAATTTTTCACTCTTATTATCTACTTATTTATATTTTAATCTATGTTTATTTATAATATTTAGGTATGTCAAAGGAAGGGATACCCGGAGAAAAGTTACTATAACTTCCTTGACTACAGTTGCATCTGTCCAGTTAATGCTTTTTCTTTTATTAATTTACAATAAGAATAATAGGATAATGTATCGTGTTACATTTTTCAATATGTAAACAATACTTAAATAGAAAAAACACATCCAATATTTCTATAGTACAGAGATAAAAAATATAAAAAACTGATTTTCAGTTTACTATCCGTGCAAAAAAATTACTATATCAATAAACAAACAAAAAAGGTATCTTCTTTCAAGTCTCTCTGGAATTAATTAAACACCTTACTTTCTTTATGTGAATCATTAATGTCATACACATTTGAAGCAGAATAAAAGTGATTTTTTTTTTTTTAATTTCTATTATTGACTTAGGTAATAAACAATTTATACATGCATTTAATCTCCTCTTATATAATCATCGATAAGACAAAAGTTTTAACTCTAGTTTTTATTTATCGTTATTGCCATTGTTAACATTTTTTTGTTATATTTTCATGTTTCTTTCTATTTGAATTTTCATATTTAGGAGGAACAAAAATCATGTTTTTTGACCCGTTTAAATTACTTTGTTTTCTTTTTTACCCGACTACGTACGTAGGAAAAGTTATTGACACTATTATCTATGTTTGTTTCCTTTTATGTAGTTTTACAGATCCAACCAAATACAACTAACTTTTGGGTACTAACAGGTCTTTGGTGTGGAAGTAACATAGTCTATCTTAAATTGTTTTAACCAAAAAGGAGAGTGCTACACTGGAGCTAAAGTTAAAAAATTACGCTATCGTAAAATTTTAATGATGGTTTCCATAAAATTATAAAAAAGAAACACTTTTTTCCTCGTGTGTTTTTTTCGAAAAATGTATCCTTTTTGGAGATGTTAGCGAAAAATACGTTTAGCAAAAGGAAGCATGATTACATCATGGGTACCACATACATGCGTTACGAGTAAGTACATGATCATTGATTAACGTTCAAATTTTTATTTAAATAGCACAACATTTCTAAAAAATTAAACATCTTATACCAGTATCGTATGTAAACGATCCGTATCAGTAGAATAGTAATGTTATGGAAACAATAAAAAAATCCATAAATAAAATAATCATTAAAAAACAAAATTCCCGACTACTAATTGTCTATATCCACCTAGTATAATTATGAAAAACGAACAAAAAAATAGTTAAATAAATTTTTCTTTCTTTTCTTACAGGATTTTTTCAGGATACAGTTAGTATGTCAGCAACGTGAGAATAATATAACTTCTATATTTTATGTTGTAGTAGGAGGATGCGTGTGTAGGCTACGTGTATATGAGACGGTGACTTTAATGGCCTCACGTTGTTAAGAGTTACAGATACCCGAATACAACATAAAATGTAGAAATAATATTAAATTTCACATCGTTAACGTACTGTATACTAAAAATATGCCTGTAAAAAAAGAAAGAAAAACTTGTTTAACGATTTTTTGTTAATTTTTACTTCTTGTACGAAGTAAAGGAAGTATTGTGATCGCGAAAAATTAAGGTTTTCAGATTTCAACGGAAATATTCATTTTGACCATCCCTGAATCCATTTTGACTAGTTTCGGTGTGACGTCTGTACGTATGTATCTTGCATAACTCAAAAACGATTAGTCGTAGAATGTTGAAATTTTGGATTGGACCAAAAGCATCCAAAAAAGCACAAAATCCAAAAGATTTGAATTTTTGCCTTTGCTTAACTTCAGTAATAAGCCTTCATTAAGAGCTTTTCAACGATATATCACAAGTGGAACTTATTTTCATTGGTTCCAGTTATAGTCATATAAAGTTTTAATTAATGAAATATTTGGATCTTACAAAGGGAAGGCACCTCGGTTCGAATCAGACTTCATCTCCTTTTTTTAACTTTTTTTTTTAATTTAAATATATTGATTTATTAATAATTATTAACCTTCCATGGTAAAAAAATTTTACGACGAATAATAATTCAATAATAAAAGAAAAGTATGAAGAAATATCAGAATTTTTTAATGAAATAAAATTTTATGTACTTTTCAATTTAAAAAGATGTGTGTAAGTAATTTAATAGGTGTACAAGGAAGTCAGGTGGTGTCCACGTCAGATTTTTATTTTAGGCGGATGTTTACAATTAGTTGTAGGATTTGTTGTTTTTTAATAATTATTTTATGTTAAATTTACTATCCCTCTTAAGTAATTATACTTTCAGTTGTTTTTATAAAATAATTTCTTGTATAAATGACTTAGTAAAAAATAAAACTGTTCTTATAAAATGGGAAACTTGGATAAACTTCAAAAACCGTTTATATAAAGATTTATTTAAAATTTAAATCTATATGACAATTTCGATTTTTAAACAATCATTATTACTAGATTAATTGAGAGAATTTTTTATATTTCTTATATTGAAAAGCCAACAAATATTGGCTTTTACCAATGAAATTGAAGGTAAACAGATGTTACTATTTTGGATTTACAATTTATTCGTAAAAGGAATAAAATTATTTTTGTATATACCGAAAAAAATATGTTCACTTATAGGAATATATATGACCAGCAATTCTTTTCATCGTATGCAAAATAAGATGGCAACTTTAAATGAGATGGTTTAGTTGAGTCAATAGAGATTTTATCTTCGAAAAGAGTACTGCAAATAAATTATTGGAATGAAAAAATAATTAAAAATAAAAGAAAATTAAGACAATTTTTCATAAAAAAAGCTCCCGAACACCTTTTTCTACGTGCAAAATTAAGAAATTATAGATAGATTATTCATTTTATAATAAAATATATTTTTATACAACTTCGTAGATTTATGTAAAAATACGTACGTCATTTATCAATAATAATCTTAGATTTGATTAATTTTGCAAATCTTTTGCCGTTTATGGAAAAAAACGTGTTTTAAAAAAAAAATTAATTTTTCGTCAATATTTTGTTTATTTTTAATCTTGTGGAAAGAATAAATACCACCAGAAGAAAATTAACACAATTTTGCATAAAAAAGTTGGTGAACATTTTTTTCTACGAGCAAAATTAAGAGATTATGGATCAATTTTTAATTTATCCATTTAGTTTTACTATTTACGAGAAGGTACCCGGTTTCTAAGCACCATAGAGAGATTTTGGTGCTTATTGTAAAATTCGCTAGCGCCCTTAGTTTTGCTTGTAGAAAAAAGTACCCGGGAAGTTATTTTTATGTAAAATTTCCTCAGCCAACTATTAGTGCTTTTTATTTTTACATTAAATTAAAAATAAAGCCTCTATTGGCGAAAAACTAAGTTTTTAAACTTATTAATAAACAAAATAAGTAGTTATTTGCTCATGTCTATTAAGGCACGTTTTTATTCTACATACTTTTCCAAACCGATTCCAATAATTTATTCCTGTAGTGAATTTTTTCAGTCTCTGTCAATTCAGCTAGTTTACCGAGAAAACTCTTTAACATGAAGGTTTAACAAGGAAAAATGAATTTTCTTAAAGATACAGTTGTTCTATGATTTTATCAAGTTCATTAACAGCATACAGAAAGAAATCGATAAAAATTTAACAATTGAAACAGAACAACGTTACTTTGGAACAACAGAGAAGGATCAAAAAGCACGGATAAAAATGGTATACTCTCTGTGCAGTAACAATATTTTTAGATATCACAACTTCAAAGTTATAATGACTACGGGTAGGAAATTGGCCTCTGATCGACAATTATAAAAAATGTTAATCTAAATGAAAATCGAACATAGATCGAAATTTAAAGATAAATGGCCACAAAATTGAAACCTTTTAAACCTCCAGGCCAGACTGCCCATCATGATTTAGGCACGGTAACGGAAATTAAACTGTTACATCATCTTAAAATCTGTTCGTGGGCGGGGATAACCCTTTGATTGGTTTTAGGTTCATACCATCTTTACCTTTCTTGAGATAAGTTTTATCCAACATATAAAAGAGGGGCGCGGCACTAAGAAGTAGTAAAGATTTAAATGGATTACATATTTTTAAACTAAATTAACGCTTTTCTTTATATTAGGGTTGTCTAGAATGCCAACGGTTATTTATTATTGTTATTATTATTATCGTTATTATTAATGTGAACTACCATCTAAATATGCTTATTATTTAGTGTTTTGTAAGTACTGTTTATTTATCAGTTGATATTGTTTATTATTATTTGTTTACTACATATCTTTCTAAAATATATTTTAGCGTAGTGTCAATCGATGATGATATTTAAAAATCCAAATGAATTGGAATAAAAGATTTTAAATAAAAATCTTTGAATAGTTTTTTGTTTTACTATTTATTTTAATAACTGTTTAGCCTAGCTCTTTTTTTTCGAATATATTTCAAATTCAAAATATTTTTGAAATTGCATTAACAAATTAAATTAACATTACATTATTTTATATGTTTTTTTTTTTTTAATTTAAGGTGTTTTATGTTGTTTTTATCTGGTGAATTATATAGTTAATTTAACCAGTTGATATAAATTTAATTTAGTAATGTATAAAAAATTAACGAACCTCCTAATGTTGTGAAGTTATACTTTTCGTAAGTTATCTATTTACTGATTAACTATCTGTACGTAAGTTTTCATCTTATGAAGCATATAAGATAGGTTTGATCTGGTTTATTTATATTATCCAACCAACGAGGTAATTTCTACCAACTTAGTTTCATAATTTACTGAAGTTAATATAATACAAGTATTTCTTGCTAAAGTAATGTGTCTATATCGTATATATATATATATATATATATATATATATATATATATATACGATATATATATCGTATATATATATCGTATATATATCGTATATATATCGTATATATATCGTATATATCGTATATATATATTTTTTAATATAATACAAGTATTTCTTGCTAAAGTAATGTGTCTATATCGTATATATATATATATATATATATATATATATATATATATATATATATATATTACTTCATCGTGTATTTCATAATGTTTATTAGTACAACCGTTCTTCGCGAGTCCAAATACTTAAGTATTAAGCTACTAGTGATCCTATCTTTAATTTTTTTAAATTGTCAATAATAATAATAAGTTTCGATTATTTTTTTAAAGGCGTACGAATAAAGCAACAACTATGAAAAATGTTTGTTTTCTACCTATCCGAAAATTAGGGAATAAATGATGTGAATTAACGTAAGCTTTTCCATTTGTGTATATACATAATAAACTTATTACTTAACTAGTACATCAATACCAATTTAAGTTTTTCTGACATTTTCAGAAAACGAATTGGAATTACGAAACCCCTTCATCGTATTTTACCATATACAAGAATTTTTTAAAGGAAAATCCCAAATTTTATTCAGTAGAATTCCATTATCAGCATTAGTCAGATTTTATTTTTTATATCCAACATATTGAAAATACCACCGGATTAAGGAAAATTATATTTTTTACATTATTATGGGTAGCTTGAAAGGAAGCCCCAGTTTTTCCGATATATTTATAAAGTTTACTGTTTTAAAATTAATTTGTTTAAAGGCAAAATCCGAAATGTATTTCAATAGTTTATTGAATTTAATATCTTAAAATTTCAAGCTTCTATCATAGCAGATTCAGATGAGATATGGATATTAGGGATTAACCCGTTCAATTCTCTTATGGGAGGTTTTCATTAAAGAACTTCAAAGGCAATTCCCTTAATTGAAGTAAATATTTGGGTGTTTAAATAAATATTTTTCTTAAATTTCACTATTTCTTCTGATGGTGTGATATTCTCAGTTTTTTAAAATCAATCCGTTACCATTACGGATGTACGAGAAAGAATTTCTTCTTATTAGCGGTTGCTTAAATAAAATATTCTTACCACGCTTCAGCTTTTCATTTTTTGGGATTCGGCACACCATATAAACCCCTTTTTAATTTAAATAGTTTAGAGGTTGTTAAAATAAATGTTGCTTCCTTTTTCTAAAAATACCGTTTGGAATATTTATTTTTAGCTCAGCGGTTATAAGGAAAAGGAAGAATTCAAAGATCTGAATTTATTTTATTAAAAACAGCTCTTTTTAATTTTTTTTTTAAATTCATTACATCTTCCTGTTAAATTTTTTTTCCATCGTTTGTTTATAATTGCATCAACGATAACAGTCATTAGCGACATCAATAAAACTAAGTTATCATAAATAGAATAAACACCAAACATTGGATAACAAATTGGGTCATGAATAACAAACGGATAACAATTTTTTTTCAGTTTTTATTTTAGTAATAAAATATGATTTTTTTTTCATAGACTTTATTACATTTAATTTTCTGAGAATTAAATTTTCTATAAGTTTTGATAATAAATTTACTCATTTATTAGTCATTTAACAAAGTTTTTGTACTCAAAACTAAAAAACGTGGTTTTCGTCGCCGAATTATTATGTTTTACATTGGCTATCATGAAAATTACAGTTCTAGGAACTATTTTATTCGATTTTTTCGGTCAGTAAATGTAAAAAAACCTTTATATAGTATATATAAATATACTATAATATAATACTATAAATATATAGAATTATATTAAAAATATAATTATATAATATATAATATTATACACGTATATGTATATTTAATTATGAATTTCATTCATCATCCATTTTTATTACCCATTTATTGCGACTGGGTTCGACTATCTCACCGAATTTTTATTCAGTCCCCATTTCTTTAACTAATATAAAAATTAAATTAATTTATGAAGAAGAGATATTAAATTCACTAAAAAATAAATTATATATATATATATATTTTTTTTAATTCATAAATTAAATTTTAAAAATGTTAAATTATAAATTACTTTTTGGGTGGAATTACTTTTATAAGGCTGAATATGTATTTACAGTTGAAAAGTTTTTGTGATTTCACTTGTGTCAATCTTGACATTCGAGCATGTCGACATGTCGAACGAACACATGATGTTCGACTGCCCAGCTCTTGGTGAGGGGGGACAGAACTCAGGCCACCCTGGAACTTAGAGGTCAAGGGGAAAATTGGCCACTCACAAGCGGCGAGTCAGTGTGGCAAGAGCCGCATTGTCGGACCGTCTGAGAGTTCCTTGATGCGGTTACTTTGTTCAACCGACATCAGTTGTTTACCTATGGGAAAAGACTCCTACCGCGCTGCTGTAGGAAGCTAACCGAGAGATATGGCTGGCTACCAGCCAGATTAAGGCTCCAAGCGCTTTAATGGTGAGCAGGTACTTTCTGGAATTCAGCTGCCTAGGCATGGCAGCAAATTGCTGCCTTTGACGAGATAAATTAATTATTTATAGTCATATATGTTTTAGTAGTTGACGGGGTGCGCCTACCCATTTTAGTGATATATGACAAGTGGGCGGTGGGACACGCAAGCGAGTGGTGTATGGCACCACGCTTATTCCGCTCACGCTTTTAGGTTAACTCTAGGAGCTAGTTAGGACACTGGTCGCTAAACTGTTTCGTGGCTCAGTAGCCGTTTGTGGTACAGACATTCGGTCTTATGCTTTAGGGCGAATGGGGTGGTGGTGGGAGAAATGCCAAGCAAACCAAAACCAAAACGATACCATTTACGGTTGCATCCTGGAAGAAGAACGAGCCGTTTTGTCTGAAAGAGAAACAACCTGTCAACGAAGGTTTGGTGCCAAGAGTAAACTGTATGCCTACTAGGTGGCTGCCTACCGTACTATCTACGAAAATCAAATTGAACTTCAGTTGCTGACTGCAAATCATGAAACCAAAACGCATAGCGAGCACGTTCGCGTCAGTAAATGTATCCATTTTTAACAACACTGGTGACAGCGCTCGTGTCCGAATTCGGTACTAATGAAGTACGTGAATCAAGACTTGTTGTGTTTTGTTATGAAAATAGATCTCAACCGAACTTGTAACTTATCTAAATGGATTTTTATATGCTTTTAAAGCTGTGAAGTTCTTTTTGAATCAGCCGGTATATACAAATATAAAGATTTCTAAAAAGACTCGATACACCATTTTTGTCATGATAACCGTGCTTTCTCCTTAATTATAGCTCTTCTAGATATATTCACCGGGAAAGTAAAAAATATATCACGTTATTATTAATCGTTTTAAATAAATTTAATAAGCTATACTGGTTAATATAATTTATTTAATTACATACAAAGTCCTCGGTTGAATTCTCGATAGCAAATAATTGTTATTTACGTCATCATATCCTTGAAATAAATTTTGTAACAAAATTACTTTAATAGTTTTTTTACTTTAAATTTTAACTAATAATTACAGAATTAACTAAAACAATTTTTATTTTTAAGTAAAGAAAAAAATACATTTAGTAATTTTTATTTTATTTTTTTATTATAAAATAAGTAAACTACTATGTAAACATGAAAAGTTTGAGAGTGATTTCTATGTATGAAATATTTTTTTTTTTTTTTTTTAATAAAAATAATACTTCTAGGAGAAATATTTATTAGCTTGCAGAAAAAGTCACTTTAGTAGCATATGCTTGGAAAATTCAATCTACCGCATTCATTATTTTGTTTATATTGGTTTAGGAAAAAAATCATATATAATAAGGACAGTCCCTTCAAAAAACTCTTATTCTTCACAACAAATTATTCAATATCTTTTATCACCTTATTTGTGTACTAATTTGTCTTCAGTATTTCATATGTACATGGTTTAATTTAACAATAGGTTTATTAATAGACGTTAAACTTTATTTTACCATGTTGTTTGATTTGATAATTAGTATAGTGTATTTATCTTGATTGTTTTGTGACCACTGGATTATTATACTCGAACATACTGTACCTTATTGTTGATATGTATTAATGATAATTAAGTTTGAATCCAGTTGAGTAGTTTTTTTTTTTTTTTTTGATTCGGAGTAGTATTTTAAACGTAAGTGTTTTATATCATTAAAAGTTAATATCTGTAAAGAGATGAAGCAAGTATTTTTAAAAAATAAAATGCAAGGCAGAAATATGTGTTCTATAATTAAAATTGATTTTCATCTTACCTGTTGCATATATTTTACAGCCATTACATTTTTTTTTTCAAGAATGTACGGAAAAACTAATTTTCCTCCACCTTTTTAATTGTTTTGTTATTCCTATGTTATTATTTTTATTTTTAAAAGGACATTTCCTACTAAATTGAGCAGTTTGCATAACGCATTGTTTCAAAACAAGAAGGAATTTATTAATTCATTTCTTTAACTAACTAACAGCTCTTTCGTATAGCAGTGAATTATATAAATGTTCTATGTTTCTTATATCACTACTTTCTCTGAGAGTAATTATGTTCATTATACAGCCGGCCCTATGATGAACAGAATGGAGGTGATACTTGTAAATTAATATCATCACTGTTATTTTAGTACGGTTTTTATGCTGATACTTCATCTTTTGTTTTGTTAATTACCTTTTGTAACAAGCCTGGCATGAGGGGGATGGTTTTTTAGGATGGATATATAATTTTCGAGATTACTTGTAATCCACTTCAGGTCACCTATATCTACTATGAATAGTGTGAAACGTATAAATTGTCTTAACCTACATCGGGTATGATAATTTTACACATAAAAATGTATTGGATCATGGTTTTAATATTGAAAAAAATTTTGATTTTTCTGAATTTTTAGGTTAATATAACTTAATATTAAAATTATAATGATATTAGATTCACAGATAATTTTTGCTATGGCAAAAGGAATAAAAATTTGTAATGTGATATGTCATTCTTTTCATTTAAAAATTTCTTTAAGAATTTTTTTAATTTTTATTCTTTGAAATCTTTTAAGTTATTTCTTTTCGTTTTCTAGTTTAAAAATATGTAATGAAACTACGTATTTTATGCCAAAATCTTAATTTGGAATTACAGTACAATTTCGCTATAACATGAATAGAAAGACTTTCCCCAAAAAAAATAACTGTATCAAATGTTAAAAAAAAAACAAAATTCTACTTTTTAGTAGGTATTTTAACTACATTTATACTCATTTAATAATAGATTGAGTAGAAAAAATAAATACGGTTGTACGTTCAGTTCTGTAAAATTACACTTAGCTGTAAAAGAAATATGAACTATATGAAACGAAAATAACTGGTTACTTTTTCAAATAACTGTTTTTTTAATAAAGTGTTTAATAAACTGTGTTCTAATAAAGTAGAACTGCATATTACTTTACGGTATTTTGAATTCAAATCAGTTTCTACAGTACTGTATTTTCAATTAGCCTATAAGGGAAGGTGCTTAAAAATAGTATACACAATTACCGTAGTTTACCGTTCCGAAAAAAAAAAACAATTTGAAAATGAAATCCAGATACAAAAACGTAAGTATTACAAAATACATACTCGGTACTATATTTTTATCTTTCTACATTTTATTTTATCTCATAATATTCTCATTTTTAACTGTAACATTCGGTAATATTTTAATTGTATTAAAATATTAACTCAATTGGCATTATTTTTTTCGTTTATCATTTTATATTTGAAATAACGCACTTAGCCTATAACGCGGGTATAAAGTTTTCTCCGAATGGCCGCGTTATAGTGGGTTCTTACTGAACTTTTATATAATCCGTTTGTAGCTAAGTCAATTGTTGAGTTGTGATTGAACGTGTTTCGTTTCGTTTATCGGAATTAATAGTTGCGAGAAACATAATGTTTCTCTCGGTAGAGGAACGCCTTTTTTTCGTTGAACATGTCTTTCGTAAAGGTGATAAGTAATGATTTAGTGAAGCACAAGCTTTCTGAAAAGTTTTCAAATACTCCTGTTCTTTGTAATGCAGTTCGAACTCTTATCAAAAGATTTTGGGTAATAGTCTCTGTTGAAGACGGTGATCGAAGTATAAGACACCTAACTAAACGAACAGTGTTGGTGTTGAACGTGGTCATTTTCAACACCTTTTATATACTGTTCTAGTTATTGTAATAAAAGTTTGTTTAAAATAATGAAATAAAAATACAAAATAATGATTAAGGATTTTTGTCATTCCACTTCCATATCGGTGATTGATATCATCGATTTCATAAGATAAACGATAAAATTTCGTTAGATTTTATGTAACAAACGTGTTAATTTTTAAGAATATCATATTAGATTCAGATAATCAGAATTGTATTGAAGGTTATAATTTACAATTTTGATTATTTATTTAATATTTGTAAATTTTTCAGGAATGTATGTTAGTTTAAAGCTGTGTTAAACATTTTTTTTTTTCACTTTTTTTGGATAGAGAGAAGTTATTAAATAATGTGTCCTGCGCGAACTTATGTTAGAACCATCTGCTTTTTACTATTTTAACTCATCTATATCCCTATCATCGATTAACTTTGGATTTACTGGAAGAGTTTGCGCTTTTTTTAATCCAATTTGTCATGTCAAGTTTTCTTCATTTCGTCTCAATATAATTCGTCAAATCATCCAATTGGACTACGATATTGTCAACATCCGATTATAAATAACAACTTTTGTAGTAACATTTTTTAATTTATTACTATATATACCGATGTATTCTAAAATCTAAATGAAATTAGACGTCTATCTTGAAGAGATAGAGACAAAAGAAATTTTACGTCCTAGGCCAAGGGTTCTGTAGATTTTCCCATTTGGATAATTGGTATAGAACTTAAAATGCTATAAATCTTTTATAAAATAATTGTGATTAATTGAACTTTTTTTTTAATTTAGATAAAATAATAATAAGATTTTTTATTTATTTCATTTTTATATAATAATCTATTATTACTCCGTACTGTTTCATTTATAAGTCTGTTTTAACAACATTGTTATCATAATTTTAATTTTAGTTTTATTAGATTATTTATTACGTAGAAATTGAGTAAATAAATGAGTAGAAAAATTAGTAAATAAAAATGATTTGTAAATGAAAATAAGTGTAGTCACCATTAATTGTGTGTAAACAGACGGACTCGAAGCATAAATGGGAGGTGTGGTCCTATTTGACTCCAACTTTCTGCGATCACTGTGGATCCATGCTTCATGGAATTACCCAACAAGGACTCAAATGTTCAGGTTAGAAATTTATAGGTTGATTAATTAAAGAAGAGTACTAGTTGAAGGTCATAATAATTGTAATAACAAAAGATTAAAAAATTGTATCATAATATGTTTTTAATCCAGTATAAATCTTTCCTATCCTGGATTTATTAATTTTATTTATATTTATTGATATAATTTTTTTTGCATAAATTACGCTTGTAGTTAGTTTTTTTTATAGTGACGCTTTAGAATTATTAGATTTGTTTTATTGTAGTTTAGTAATATTTATTTTTATTAAATTATTAAGAAAAATCTACGTAGTCTTTAAGTTACAATGAAATATGTGAAGAATAAAAAAAATATATATATATATTTAAAACTTTTCTGAGCGTTTTTATCCGAATTTATAGTGAATAGAAAAAGGGGTTTTTATATGTTTTTAGTAGAGGATAACTTAGATTTGAATCTGAACCGTTTTACGTAACGAAACGTGAAATTTTGGAAATGAAATGTAGTTGTATCAATTCGTGGAAATCTGTACAAATCTTAAAAGTGAACTAATTACAGCAGCGGGTAAATCGTTATTGGGAACGACAAACTTAAATCATCTTACAACATCTTAAGAAGTGACTTATTTACCTTTATTCATTTTGTATAAGCAAAGCTCTTTCACTGTTTTTGTTAAGTTATATTCTGAAATGATAAATTAATAACTTTTTTTATTCCTAATATTTACATTTAGTCTGTTCAATTTGTGAACAACAACCAACCCTTTAGTCCAGTGAGATGTAATCTTGTACAGACTCATGCAGTTCATTTATGATACGTATGGTTGATTGAACCTCAAAAACCTAATACACCGATATCCACTGTCTAGTACCGAACTCTGTATTAACGTACGTATTAACCTGTACTAGGATTTGAACCTCAGAACCTTCGACTTCGAAAATCAGATTTTAACAGCTGATTTGCGACGAAACGTTTACCATTACAACAACACGGTGGGTTATTAGTAAAATAAATATTAAAAATTAAAAAACACGACTGCGAAAAAAACATTGCTCTTTAATATTAGACAATTAGAGCGTGCGGGGAACAATTTTGTATATTGTATAATTTTTTTTTTTTAATTTTATATATATTTATATAGCCTATAACACTCCCGGTAACGTAAGGATTCCAACGCTGGGTCATACATCTAAATCGGTTCAGCCGTTGAGCTGATACGGTGGAACAAACATACACCCTAAATACATTACACTCCTTTTTGGGCAGTCGTGTAATTAATGGGTCTTTGCTTTGTAAGGTTGTAAAAAGTAAAAACTGTAGTTTTGAAGATTATTGAAGTAATGCCGAGGTTAATGAAATTTAAAGAACCTTTATTTTAAAAAATAATAAAAAATTAATCCTTTTGTTTAGAATAAATATAGTGTTAAAATTATGATTTTCCAATATTTATTTCTGTATAAATAAAACAATAAATGCTAATTAATTACTTTCAAATCATTATAATTGCGTCCAACCATACGTTCTAATTAGATAAACCATAACCTTAGATATACTGCTTAACTATAATCTAAAGAATTATGCAAAAACAACAAACTGTATGGCCACAGATAATTCTTTACGGTTATCACCGAATTTATGAAATCACGCGAAAGTTACGAATGTTTACCTTCTTTGTAAAATTGTCTGTAGTCTATTTGAATTCTCCCACAGGAATACTTTCAATAATCTCCGCAAATATTCCAAATATTCTATTTGGTTTGAGCATGATCCACACATGACTTAGGCTATGTATCAACAAGAATCTTTATTTTACTTAATCAATAGTTAAATTTCACATGATCTTTTCATACTTAAATTATCTACAAGCCAACCACCTGTTATGGACTTTTTTTTTTTTTAATTGGTGGAATGAGGTGATGGGTACACTTGACATTGTTCCATTTATCAGGTTATATTTTTTTACAAATTCTACAGCCCGTGTAATTGTTGTATTTTACGACCTAATTTTTTTTTTTTTTTAATTTTAAATACATATACATGTGTGCGTCTTCTCATTAAATGGAATACATCTGAAGAAAGGTTTAGCGCATCGCCAAAAGCCATACAACAGGACCTTCAAAATATAAATTAGCATTTGGTTTTATATAAGGAAAATTTTATCTGACAGTCCAGATGGATTCACCATACTACATTGCTGGTTTTTAAAAGCCTTCGTACAATGTTCGTAGTATATAAAAATTAAATCCCCATTCCTTACCTTCTACAGTGAAAACTTCGACTAAATTACAAATTCTGTTGCAATACACTGATTTGACTTTGGTTTCCTTGTTTAGACTGAAAGTGATTACTATCAAGTTATGAGAATAATTACCAGGTTCGAATGAAGATTATGTTAAAGGATAAAAGAAATAGAAAGATTTTCCCTTTAACTGCAATAAATATTCCATTTTTATTTTAGTAAATATGAACATTGTTGATAGATGTTAAATTTTGCTATATCGATTTTTTTTTTTTGTTTTCAATGAGGGAAGAATGTCATTTACGCACTGAGTGTTGTACTCGCTAACAGGTTCCGCAAGATGTTATTAAAGTGCGTTTGTATGCCTGCGCCCTACCAACAAAACCTCCACCTCACCGCCCTACCACTCCCGGTGCCGGGCCTACAGTTAAGCATCACGCGGCCTCGGGAGATGCTTTCGAGTGAGAGGGATCTAGAGTCTTCGTGCCTTATCACTGCCGACCACCTGCGCAAGCACGGACGAACGGCAGCTCCGCAGAGGGCTGTCCTTCACCCCCACTCCCAAAAGCCTGTTCCATGTCAGTTGGACCTGTTCCTCTACTCTCTGTCTTTAGTCTGCAGTATTCTTAAATGAACCGTGAAATATTACTACAGTTCTTCTCGTTCTCGAGCATGGTTCTGACGATGTCCTCCGCAGTCGCGATATTCACTGGCATCGCACACTCCCGGCGCTGACTCTCCCATCTTACACACCGTTGTATATAGATCGCCATAGTATATACAGAAGTGATCCACAGCTCTCTTCCTTCCGTGAATGTAAACCCGGAATCCACCGTGGCCGGTCAGGAACTGGGTGAGCCCAAAAATTCAGCTCACCAAATCACCTCCCGACCCACGGCTCTATTCGCTTAATCGGGCAATGTGTCCACCTACCTCTGATGGATGCATCCCATCCGGCCTGCCAGTCTGTCATCATGGCTGCATGAACATCTTTCTTATCCTATCCCCCGTACACTCTAGACCGAACCCTCACTTAAAGATGCAGTGGCAGCATCCCCACCACCACCTTGATTCCGTCGGTCGAAACTGAGGAGTAAGCTGATGCGACCCTCAGCGCAATCTTCACTGTACTCCTTCTAGCGCCCTTCTGTTCCTTCCCAACTCTACTGTTCCAATTCAGACAGGGGCACCGAACAACAAAATCGAGTTGGCGACGTGGGCATAAAGTTTCCCTTTGGATGCACGCATGCCTTCCTTATTTGCCAGCAACCTGGTTAAATTCTTGACCTCGTTAAATTCTTGATATTGATTCGATCGACCTATAAAAAATAAAGAAATTTTTTTATTAACATAAACATTCTTAGGAAATCGTCATTGAAAATAAGTAATTCTATATTTTTCTGTTGCATGTTTTTCGTTTCTTTTTTTTATGTTCCGAAAAAAAACAAAAGTAAAAAAAAAAATCGTTTTACCTCTAAATTATTATTTAGTGATCAGGATGAAGTTTGAAAATATTATTTAGTTGTTTATATTTCATGTTTTAAATGTATCCTGTTTAAAGATTTTTTCAGAACATATTTATATGCAGATCGATTGTATACGTTAATAATTCTATTCACATATTTTATTTTTATATAAAGTAGATGTTTATCAAGATTTTTCACAAACTTTTTAAATTTTAACTCTTTAATTTTTTCAGTCAAAAACTCATAAATCCAGCTAAATATTCTATAAGTTCTTATAAAACTTTATATTAAATTAACTTTATATTTCTTAATAAAAAGACTTAATTTTATGTCCGAAAGTATGAAAGATTACTGATCGAAAAGGAAAAGAAGCCAGAAAGAATACGTAAGAAGTAATTGATTAAATATAGCTACCATAAAGTGCAGGATTTGAAAAAAGCTTTAAAGTAATATTTCGGTTTTTATTATTACTTTACATGTGATTTTGGAATTAAAATTATAATTTGCCTGAATTTAACTAAATTTATGAAATTGAAAAAAGTGATATTTTTTCCTCTCATAATTTAATTTTTGAATTGAGTTACATGTATTTTATGGTGTCATTTAAATAACATTTTTTAGGATATTTTTTTATCATAGGAAATTGTTTTCATATGAATTAATTCCTTGTGAGATCTTTACATTATCCGTTCCTTCTTACTGCTTTGTTTTTAATATTCAAATATAACTTCTTAAATGAATTAACTCAGTTTCTTAACGTAAACTTAACTTTTTTTATATTACTCCCTTTTTATACTGAAATATCAAAGTAAATCCGTCTTAAGCAATTATTCATTTCCTTTTATTTAATACATTACTTTATCTTAATTTATTCATTGTTTTTTCTTTAATTTAATTAAAACATTATTTTTTTAAATATCTGTTTAGGGTATTAAAATATATATTTAGAGAATAAGAATATTTACTTTAAATATTAAAGAAAAAGATTATATTTAAATATTTACGAATCACTTTTTGAAATAAATGAAGTTTTATATTAAATATTATACTTTTGTATGCTATTCTTAATAGATTCAATTTATTTAAAGTAAATTTTTTACTTATTACGGGAAAACCTTTTATTAATATTATTATTAATTACGGAAAATTACGCGTCCTTTATTTATTTTCGCTGTAGCGGTTTCAACGTTGAAAATCTTTATGTAAGAATATTTTATTGTAATACATTTATCTGTATGTATTTCAGAACTATCTATCAAGTTCTTTTTAAAGTTTGCCGATGATTGGTTTTAATATGATGGTTAATAATAAACAAAAAAATACTTTAACAACAAACCTTATTGTATAATTTCACTTAAAAACTGAGATGGGAAAACGGTATGAAGAAAAGAAGAATTTCCATTATAACTGCTAGCATTCTCTGGACATCAATTAGAGAAGAATACACTCACTTCACAAGCAAGTAGAGTGATTCACGAAGAATGTAACAAATTTTCAGGATATATTCTACGGGTAAAAATAAAGAAGAATGTTCATATAAACGTTGGTTCTGAAAAACTTCGTTAGCGAATGACGGCTGGCGAAAAATTTCGCATTTCGCCCTGATTTCTACGCCTTTGGTAAAATTAATCCGGACTCTAATTCTTGGGATCCAAATTAAGGGGTAAATTTTGTAGTTTTACCCTTAAATTCACACCGTTTTACTAAAATTCTCTACAAGTTTTTTAAAAGTTAAATGTATTTATTACCCAATTAACAGTCATCTTACACCAATCATGAAATAGTGTGTTTTTCGATACCAATTTTTTGTCTCTTATCCCAGATTTCTCGAAAAATACACAGCTCTGGAATCTATTTTTTCAATTTTTCAAGTCAGATTTCATATAAAACCACTAAATTTACCCTTAATTTGGATCCCAAGAATTATTATCCGGCTTCATTTTGCCAAAAGTGCAGAAATCCGTCCATAATATTTCGCCAGTCGACACTCGCTACGAAGCGTTTTCGAACCTATGTTTATATGAACTTTCTTCTTTATTTTCACCAGTAGAACAAGCTCTGAAAGTTTGAAAGTGCATTGAAAGCTCTGAAAGTGCATTCTTCCCGAATCACCAATATCTGCTCTATGTTCCACGCTGCTTGAAACGACAGCACTATTTCTTAACAGATAGTCGAGATTCACAGTAATTTTAATGAAAATTGTTCTTTTTCTTTTCATTTTTTTGTTAATTGAATTTATCATATTATGTACGTACAGTAATACTGTTGTTAAAATGTGTAGTTTATTATAACTAAAACATATTCTTATTTATATCTTTAAACGAAAATAGTATTTCTTTTTTTTAATGATTGCCGTATTGAAACTGATCATCAGAAAAACAATTTAAAAAAAAATGTTTTCTTCAATAAAGGGTGAACGTAAACTATACACCGCATTTTAGGGGTTGATAAAATATGAACAAAGCAGTGTAGTGCGTGTTAATTTTTTTAAACATTAGTGTAGGTACTAGAGTTACTGATGATCTTGAATGAACAGCGCGATGTAACGACGGTTGGGATCATCAGTTGAGAAATGGCTAACGTACAGAAGAAAAATATCTGCGTACTGGAGGCGGTTCTATTATTACTATTCGTTGATATTTTCGTTTAGAGTACGGCCATGATCCTCCTAATAAAGACTATTAAACGTTGCTAACAGGCAGTTTAAGGATACGGAAAGTGTAGTACGTAAAAAAGGTTCTGGCAGATCTTCCAACTCTGAAGAAGTTGTGGATCGAGTAACAGAAACTTTTCAGAGATGACCAGGTACATCGATTCGTCGTGAGAGTTTAGAATTGGGAATATCGCAATCGATGATTGTGAAGGTTGTACACAAGCGCCTAAAACTTCCTTCATACAAAATCCAGTTGATTCATGCAGTTTAAGATTATGATAATCCACGCCGTTACAATTTTGACGTGGATAATCTTGATAAAGTGAACCAAGATAATACTTTTTAAAAAAGTAATCTTCTCTGACGAAACACAAACGTGGTAGCCCTAATTAACGTTTGGTGTGCACTGACTGCTTATGAAGGAACGGGCTATTCTTCTTCTCCGAGCCAACGGTTACTAGCGCTAGTTATCTAGACATATTACTGGAGTATGCAGTACTATAAATCGAACATTGGATTGGCCGTGATGGACCCATTCCCTAAACACTTTGATCCACTTACGTTACGCCTTCCTTACCTTCTTCCTTTGGGATTTGTCAAAATAGAGTGTATGCTACGAAGGTTGTCACCATCAATGAATAAAAAGAAGAATCGAAGGTATAATTAATGAATTAACTCCAGATATTCTTCATAATGGGTGGCGTGAAATTGAATATCGTCTAGACATTCTACACGCCACTAAAGGTAATCATGCGAAACTTGTTCGAAATTAATTAAAAATTAATTGTAAACTATACTGTTTGAAATACCCGGTTCAACAATAAAATATGCATGTAAGTAAAACATTGTTTTGTTATTTTTTTATTAACACCAAAAATACGCTGAATAGTTTATGATCGCTCTGTATTTTAAAAATAATTTAATATACTTTAATAAAATTATTGAAAATTAAGATTATACTACCGTAAGAAAAGAGTTGGTTACTTTTTTATAGATATTTCATAATTCTTAAATTTTATTCATTGAAACTTCCAAAAATACCACAAAAAAAGAGGTTTATATGTTTTTAAAATCAAGTTTTTCTATCAATTGGTTTGTATGACGTTAGTCTTCAACGCTTTTTTTCCGAGACATTACAGTAAATTCTCTTGTTAACTGAACTTGTTGATTCATTTAATAGTTTTTCTTATTTCGTCTATAAAGATATATTTTATCCAGATATGAAAACTGATAAAGAGAACTTTGTTTTTATGATGTTAGATGTCCAGTAATACCGCGTTAACCTTTAAATAAATAGAATTTCAGAATACGTTGTTTTATTGTTAATATTTAAAATTCTAAACGTTTTGCAATAGTAATTCAACCCAGTAATCGTATTAGGAAAAATTATACAATGAAATCCCTTTTAAAAAATTTTTCGTTAAAAATATTAGTGTTAAGCAAAAAGGAGTCAACCAACTCTTAACCATTGTGTTTTAAAAATCTGTTACGTCTTGTTTCGCAAAAATTATTCATTTGCTTATATGCTTTTAACAGTTTGATAATGTTGTAGTTAGTGAAATTCAAAAAGTTGTCAAATAAAAAACTGAATTAAAATATTGTATTTTATTAAAAACAATGAAATCTCTCCGGTTATTATTATTAGCAAATTAATATTATTTTCTATGATGTTTTACAAAATTATTCTTTTTTAAATATTTTTATCTCTAGTCTCATCAACGATTAAAGTAATAACTTTAATCGTTTGGAGTGTAACTGTAAACTTACCGGTAATCGTGTAGCCTTGAACAGACTCAGGCCGATCATTCCTTTGACCCACCGCGTTGGTCTAGTGGTTAACGCGTCTTCCCAAATCAGCTGATTTGAAAGTCGAGAGTTACAGCGTTCAAGTCCTAATAAAGCCAGTTATTTTTACACGGATTTGAATACTAGATCGTGGATACCGATGTTTAGTGGTTGGGTTTCATTTAACCACACATCTCAGGAATGGCCGAACTGAGAATGTACAAGACACTTCATTTACACTCACACATATCATCCTCATTCATCCTCTGAAGAATTATCTAAACGGTAGTTACCGGAGACTAAACAGGAAAAAGAAAGGCCGATCATTCCTGAGTGAGGTTATTTGAATGCCAACCCCCAAAGAACATCGGTATTCACTATCTAGTATTCAAATCCGAATAAAAGCAAGTACTGTATATTTATTAGGATTTGAACGTTAGAACTCTGGACATCGAAATCAGCTGATTTACGACGACGTGTTTACCACTAGACCAACCCGTGTGTTAAAGAATAATTTTAATTTAAACAAATTTTATTTATCTTAAAAAAACGTTTTTTTTTATATCATTATTTTATTCAAAATAAAATCAAATAATTTACAATGTTAGTTTTTTCTCAGAAATATACTGTTTAGTTTCAATTTCATAGCTTTACCTAAAAATATTTTATTATTCTGTAAATTATTTGTACGTTTGAATGTTTTTTAACGTAAGTTAAAAAAATTAAATTTTTAAGATTTCGAATAGAAAATTAAATTTTTAAGATTATTATTCAAACATAATAAAAAAAATGAAATATTTATTTTGAGTTGTTCCTTTGTAGCACAAGTATGTGGAATGAATCTAAACTAAATAAGGATAAATATATAATTTATTTATTGATATATTATATATATATTTATAAAAGGCACAATAATCCTTGTAATACAAATATAAAGTTTTATTTTTGTAAAAAATTATTATTTTTTAATATTACGATATTACGATTATAAAACAGAAAATTAGTATTTAACTATTTTAACGTACTCGTAATTACGTTAAAATAGTTTTTCATCTACATCTTTCACTTTAAACATTTTACCTTATAATTTACATAACTCCTACTCTACAATTTCACTCATATCTCTCTTTATATTCAGTTCTCTGTTTTATTCTAAAAAAATATGGCCAGAAAATTTGAACAGTTAAAAAAATTTAGTAATGTAACTTACATAACTTTTTTAAATACGAGTAGAATTAAAATATAGGTTGATATAGATAGTTCTAAATTCAAAATAAATTGACTAAGTGGTCACAAGAGGAATCTTTTTTTTATTTTTCTGTTTAGCCTCCGGAGACGTGTGGTTAATTGAAACCCAACCACCAAATAACACTGAAATTTGCGATCTAGTATTCAAATCCATATAAAAGTATTTGCCTTTAGTAGGATTTGAGAACCTTCGAACTCTCGACTTCGAAATCAGCTGATTTGCGATGATTTGTGAGTTCACCACTAGATCAACCCGGTGGGTCATAACAGGAATCTCAATTGATTCATTTTAACCCTCTTTGCAGACGACACAACTGTATCCATATCTGAAAATAACTATTTAAAAGAAATTGAAAATTTTATTATAGCAGTTCAAAAAATTATTCATTGAATGGATTTTTAACAATTATAATTTTAAATATGGATAAAATCTTTGCATTGTTCTACTCAGGAAGACGTAATATTACTGATCGCGTAGATAGATTTCTGTTGCCCACAAAGCGAAATTTTTGGGTGTTTTATTAATTGGCAATTTCTCGTAGGATGATCAAACTGATTTCATTTGTAACAAGATCAAACCTGTTTTCCTTTAACGTACCTTAATAAAACGCTAAGCTTGTAATCATTAGTACATATTTATTATGGCTACATATATTCCTTTTAAATATATCATTTCTTGGAAATTCTTCAAAACATTAGAACAAGTTTTGAAGATACAAAAATGGGTTGTCAGATCATTATCTGGCGCCCATAAATATGAATCGTGTAGATAGATGTTTATAAAATGATGTTAAAAAAATTAATTTTTTTAATTAATCCATGTGTTTATATTTATGAATGTGCAATCTTCACCAAAAAGAATGACCATTTATTTTAAAAATTAAATATTTCAACTTTACCAAACCAGATAACGGAGCTGTTTTCTATAATACAATTAAGTACTTCGTCTTACGAGAGAGCTTATAATGTTTCTTTTATTTTTAATAAATTGCCGAACCATTTTAAAAATCTTCCCACCAATTTATTTAAAATACCAATTAAAAGATTTTATTTTACGGAAACAATATTATTCTTCTGATGAATTTTTACGTAATACTAATTAAAAAATAATTTAAAAAACCTGTTTTTCTGCATTCCATTCAACGTGTACAGAAATATTTTCTGAAAATAATTTTCAATAGTGGTTTCTGAATTGTGAATTACTTTGTACTTTATTTTTATATTTAATGCAAAATATTTACGCTAACATGTTGATATTTAAATAATTAATATGGATTTTATTCACATCTATTTTTTTATCTTTTTATATTTATAATTTATCTTATAAAGAGGTAATGATGTATGTAATGTATTATTTCGTATTGACCGGAATAAAAGGTTTAATTTATTTATAATTATTTAAATCCTATTGTTTTGGTATATTATAGGCAGTTAAAAACCCTGCATGAACCAGTCAATAAGTTTCTACATCTCTCTTAGCGGGTTTTTTTTAATAATTTTATTAAATATTCCACATTTATAATCCTTTTAAGAAAATAATTTTTTCATGATTAATAAGAAAAAAGTATTTTTGTTTGTACTAAGAGAGAAGTAGAAATATGCGCGCGCACACAAATATTTCTTTTATTACATATTTTTTAAATTAAAATGCTTTAAACTCTATTTACAGATTTCAAATTTATTATGTCTTTTTTTTTTGTCAGTTGTAACTTTTAGTTTACCTAATTACATTTCACTTTTTACCTTTTATTCAGCTTGTTTTTTTTTATTTTCTTTAACAATACATGCATTTAAATCTATGAAGTATTATTTGTATATCTCTGTAGAGTAGTGTTTTTTTTTTTAATAAATTGTATTCTTTAATTATTGCTTCTACATTTATGTATATAAGTTTTTTCTGTAATGGTATTTTAATGTAGTTAGTTAAAATGTATTGTAGTTCAAAAATTATTATTACTCATCAATTATCATATTTATGTTATTTAATTTTATTACTCACAAGATTATAAAATATTATAAATATATTACAAGATTATATTGTATTACTATTATATTATATTACAAGATTATAAATATTTTTTGTATAAAATCACTGCAGATGTAAACGGAAGTAAATGTAAAAAAAAAATGTTTTAATGGTAAATAAATCAGTTCTCCATATTTTATAATATACTCACATATATATTTTAGATTTTTATTTCTTCTGGTGGAAAAAAGAAAAAGAAAGTGGATTTTTGTCGGCGTTAAAGAATAAAGAAGAATAATAAGACGTGTACCTGGATACAAAATAAATGAGGTAAAATGTAAGAATACCAAAAAATATTCTCAAATGCTTTCTTTCTTTCATTCCACTCCATTGAATAAATGAAATGACATTTATTATTGCTTTGAGTGATATAGAATCCATTTTTAGTTTAATGTATATTGCTGATATGGGGTGGTTAAGTTAAGGGAGTTTTATTTATTTCGCTATCAAAGAAAAACGAATTCAGTTAACGTACAAGCTCTGAGGAAAAATTCTATCGATATTTATGTGCTAGTCATAAAATAAATGATTTTTTACTTTTATTATATTTTAAACTATAAAAAAATAAAAATCTATAAATTTGTGACCTAAAAGGTATTTCCTGATATAAAATATTTAATTTAAGTTTTCCATCTGTTTTAACCCTTTAAACTGTTACCTTTTATTTCTGCAAAGTTATTCAAAATTAATGGGCCGATGCAAATATTACTGGATAAGTTTAATGGTATCTCAGACTAATATTAATGTTTTTTAATAGAACATTTTTGTTTTTAGAACATTTACTGAGAATAGTTTTTTATGCCGATACAGATTAATTCTACACAGTTTACTGTTATAATAAAAAAAAAATTAATTATTACCGATCTCCGTGGTAAAGTGGTAGCGTCTCGATCTTTTATCCGGAGGTCCCGAATTCGAATTCCAGTCAAGCATGGCATTTTTCGTTCGATGAAATATTCCATTTCCATATTTCCACGTACAAGCTTCTGTAGTGAATTATTGAATTTGAATAAGGCCAAAAAAAATTTGTGGTAGGTTTTTGTTAACGGAAAGAAAAGGTTTATATTATTTCAATTTTCGGGTTTTAATCTTAAAATGAATATACATCATGATTACGGATTAAATCCCTATTTTAAATATTTAATAATTTTTCTATTTATTGATTAGTTTTAAATTATCAGTTAACAATATGAAAAAATTCCTGCTTATTAAAATTTTACAAAGGCCACAAGTATTTTCAATATGTTTTTTAAACCTTTGAAATTGTCTACGATTGAATTCAGCATGAGCTGCGGTGATATGGTGGACAGGATCTCCCAAATGCTTTCTCCAGTTGATTAAACTGTGAGATTTGGTCTGATAAGAGTCTTCCTTCAACTACTTTCCTTCACAAGAAAATTTCATAACTTTTTTTTGGGGGCTTGCTGTTATGTCTGCGGCAGAAGAACCATAGGCACTGTGGAAGCCATTTATTTAATACTCTTGACACAGCGTTGGAAATAGCTTTTCAAACCAAATACGTTTAGTAAATGCATAATAGTTTCATTAAAATTTAATCAAGCAGGAGAGTTAGCCGAATATCATCTTGCAGCAGATTAGAATAATGCTCTGCATTCAACGTGATTCAAATAAGGAATGAGGCCACAATCTGTATAGGTGTCATGACGTATGATACCGCGATTTTAGATTAATTTTATATATTACCAGTAATAATTGTAGGATTCATTTTTTTCCAACTTATGATAAATATGGCGGCTCAGAAACCTCCCATTAAAATGAAACGGCGCTTCGCACATCGAAGTTATTTGACAACTGGATCCTATCTCTGTACCAATCAATTATGTTTTCTCTTTACTTCATTTAGGGATCGTAGTTTTTTGGACAGTTCGTAAATTTTAAAATTTTTCTGTAGAATTTTTCAGATTGTGTGATTGGATTGGCTGCATTCACGAAAAGTCGTGTTGATTTTGCTAGGACTTCTCCCGACGAAATCATGCATCACTTGCCACTTGAATATTTTCCTCCAATTTGAATTTAAAAAAAAATATTGCTTCTGTTGCTGTGTGCTAAGTAACCATTTTCATTTTTGATGAACTTAAAATTCAACCTCAAGATTTATGAATGCTTCACCATCAACTTATGTCACCGACTACCATACTTTGTAATTAGCCAGTTGAGCTAACTTATCAAGATTGAAATGAGATTGAAATGATTGAAATGTTTTGAGATATTGAGTAAATTTTGATTTCCAGTCTCTTTTTATTATCAGGATAAAATTTCAAAGTTAAATAAAAAATCTGAAAAATTTTTCGTCCATGTTAAAATTTTAATTGTGTTTTTTTTATAAATCTGCAAAAAAAAAATTTTTCAAATTTAAATAAAAAATATATATGCATACGTAAATATTATACAAAGTGCTGAATTAGAATTGAAGCTTAATTTAGTTTCTATGTTTAGTACTGTTTAGCTTTCTTAGCTTCACTTGTTGACGCGTTTCGGAACCACTTCATTGTTAAAACTTATTGTACTGACAATAGAGTACAATAAGTTTTGAGAATGGAGTGGTTACGAAAGGCGTCAACAAGAGATAAAAGAATGAACCCAAGAAAGGTAAGTAGTACTAAACATAGAAACTGTAGTGATGTTAGCAGAAAAGATAATAGGAATTACTATCTTAACAAAAACAATCTTAACACGTTGACTGCCAAAGTCATTCATTTCTCCTGTCTTTCCTTTAGTTCCAATTATGAAAACCTACATTTTGATGTTTGTAATATACTTTATATTATTACAATGAAGTTGTTTATCAATTCTAGATATGTTTTTTTTTTTAAATATGTGTGTTCACCGGTGATCCTCATGGCATCCTATTAATGTTGTATAACTAGTGACCGTGAGAATCACCGGTGATCCTAAGATTATTTCATAGAAGTATGTCACATTTAATGAATTTTGCTATATCTAGGTATATAAAAATCGGTATATATGATTACTATTCTGTTATTACAAAATTACTATTGGTCTTTTTAGTTACGTCTTATTACTTGTGTACGTCCAAAATTTGTCAATGTCTGTTGGATTTTTCAATGATTTTTTGTAAAACAAGTCATACACATATATTTGTCACAACCTTGAACACTTTGTGGAAACTAATTTTGATCGTTTTTGTGATGGGTAGCAATCCAATCTGCTTCGTTTCAAACGATTTGTACCGCCTCTTTTCGTACTTTTTGATTAAACATGTTTATCTGGTAATTGTGATGGAATACTTTTTTGTCGCTCTTCAATTTTCAAATCTGGAGTAGAAGAATTTCTCGAAAACGTTTTATTGATAATTTTCTTCCGTAGAAATGGTTGTAAGTAAGCCAAGAATTTACGATACCTGTGCTCAAGAGCAGTTCAAAGACTTTATGATACCACTTAATTGTCTTTCGCAGTGGAGTAAAATAGCTTGCCGTTTGATCTGAAAGTTCAATACCTTGTTTTCTTCTATTGTAATTCATTACTGCCAAAGGTTTTGTTACTTCTCTCATCCTGTTCCTCTTTCTTGTAGATGTCTTGTCTAACGTGTGTTTTGTAGTCAGGAAAGGAACCTCACGCTTGTCTTTCCATTTAGCAAATGCCACTCCATGACTGTCTTGTTTTCCGACTATTTCCCCTTTTTTCAACTTTTCCCCATAGTGTCTTTAGCAAATATTTCCTATTTTTCCGTAGAGTGCCGGTCAAATGTGTATTTTTCGTAAGAAGTGTTCTTACAAAGGGGACTGACGTGTAGAAGTTGTCTGTTACTACCACTCGCCCTTCTAATAAAATGTTTTGTACCAAATCCAAAACCACAGTTTGACCAACACCACCTTCACTACTACCTCTATCTTGTCCTGCGTATACTTGAAGGGTGTAACCAAGAGGATTGCATAATTTGAACATTTTAAATCCTTACTTATGTTCTTTGTTGAGAATACATTGTCGAAACATGAAGCGGCCTCGAGAAGGAATCATTGTTTTATCAACACCCACGATTTTACCAGGAAAACATTCAGCACTGAATCTGTCAAGAATTAAATTTGTGATATTCCTTATCTTATATAGCCTACCTTGCTTATTAGCAGTTGAATTGTCCGCAAAATTAACAAATTTCAAAAGCAGTTGAAATTTATTCCTGCTCATAATTTTTTGCACAAAGAGTTTTTGTACAGTACACTATGACTCCAATAATCTGAAATTTGGGGTTATTTGACAATCCCCGTGTGAATAATAATTGCAAAAAATCCCCATATTTCTTCAGAATTTGTGTCTCCCCATTGATTTACTCGACTAGAGCGAGATGTTACATTTTGTTGAATAAAAATATTGGCGTTCTTATTGGTTTCTTCAACGATAATATTCAGTATTTCTTCATGAAAATCTTTTATATCCCATAATAGGTGTCAATTCTCTTTTACTCGTTGGATAACTCTCATGATATGTTTATTTTTCTGCTCCAAACTCTATGGCAAGTAGTTTGGACGCATCAACCTCTTGCCAATCGAAGTCATTCAAATTGTAAGGATTTGATATAGGTCTACTGGAATCTGTGATTTCATCTTCTGAAGATGATAGTTCTGATTTCTCAGGCTCATAGTCAGAACTAGAATATGAAAATATACTTTCTTTTTCACTGTCTTGTAGCATTGCATAAATTTCAGCTGCAGTATGATTTTTAACCTTTTTTCCTTAGGCCTACTACAACCAGGCTGTTCATTGACCATAACAAAATTATGTGTAATTATACTTAACAATCGTAAAATCTAATCATACAAGGACTTAAATACTTCAAAAAAACTTTCTATAACCTAAATTGTATAATCCAATATTGAAAAAAAGCTTGATAAAAACAATAAACAGTACGTAATGTAGGTAAAATCTTTTCGTACATAAAATAAAATGACACTAGAAATTATATAGACAGTTACTTTCCTGAACACACAACAACACTTTTCTAGATTAAAACTCAATGGAATGAACAACTAACAGAATAAAAGTACTGAAGACCAGCTGTAAACATTAGAACAGATATTTTATATAAACAGTATTTTTATAAACAACGTAAAATTACTTCCAAATGCCATCTGAAGATGCCGTTTGTGTATAGAAATAATAGACATATTCTTAGTGCCATACTACAGACTCAGTTCATTGCTACGATGCCAAGTTGATTTCTGTTTCATAAAAGAATATACGACTGAGGATCCAATGTGATTCTCACGGCACTGTAGGGAACAAGCTTGAGGATCACCGGTGATCTTCATGGCAGTCAACGTTTTAATTTAGTTATTGTAGCTAAAGTAGAGAACATTTTTTAAGAATTTATCATTTTTTGATAAAAAGAAAAACTTTTAAGAATTTTTATCGACTTAGAAATCATACACATTTTTTATCAAGATTATGGGTTTAACAAAAGGATAACAAATCTGAAAATGACCAAGTAAATATCTATTCCGCGATGTTCCAAACAACTTTCTAATACATAAAAAATGTCTCTTTAATTGGATCTTATTCCATTATAACCGATGTTTTAACCACTTTTTTATTGAAGAATCTAGATTCTTAGGTAGACTGAAATTAAACAAATAAATATTAATTTTCGTAAATAGTTCTACAAATTACAGTCTGAGCAACAATATATAATTGTTTATGAAAACTCATTTTTTCAGTTACCGTTTTATTTTTTCAACTGCTTTAGTACGTTTGCAGAAATTTCTGCTACATGAGAAGATTTTATGAAAATTAAAACTTAAGATATTTATCTTTTCACTCATTGATATTTATAACTAGTTTTGTATCGCTGACTGAGATAATAAACATACCTCTTTAGAATTTTAATATTCTAATTATATTTTTAATTTAATTTCCCCAAACTTTCTGCTAAATCTTTGTAAACGTGGAGAAAAAAGGAAATTAAAAATTTTTTTTTTATGAAGATAAATAATTATTACCATTGTTTATTTGAAGGAGATATTATTACAAACCTAGTAACGTAAAACCAATCTGCACCATTATAGTTCTACTATTAGTTTTGTTATTGAAACTCATGTTATTAATAAGTCCTAAGACAGTACTATTAATTGAATTCTAATGGTAAAATTATATCGGCAATATATTCATTTAAATTAAATTAAACGTTATTACAAATTTATTCTGATTTGAGCCTTAATTTATAACAATAACTGTTCATTGATGGTTTGTGCTATTAAACTAAAAAAAAAAAATCAAGAATTTTCTTATATAACTTCTTTTCTTATCAATGATTTTATTAGAGATTGTATGCGAAATTATTTCAATAACTTTTTATTTTTATTTTTGAAAACGATTGTTAAGAAATCGGAACCACTCCGCCGATCTCCATGGCGGAATAGCAGTATATCGACTTCTCATCCTGAGGTTCCGGGTTCGAATCTTGGTCAGGCGTGGTATTTTTCATATCCTGCAAATTTCCATTTTCATATTATCATGTACAAGCCTCTTTGTAAGCTTATGCGTTGAATTAATTCATCAGTCCAAAAAAATAATGAGTACAGATAAGTACTTTATTACTTGCATAAGCTATAAAACTTTTCTGTTTAATAAAACTTTATTGAAAATAGTTAAAAATTATTAATTTGAAATATTTTACATCCATAAATTTTAGTTTATTAATTACTAGAAATATGATGTTTTATTTATAGTAATAATTTATTGACAAAATGTTTGAACAGCTGTGTTAAATATTTTGTCCTCTATTTTGAATATGACATACAGACATTAAACATGATTCCTATTTTAAAGTCACAACAGTTGGAGAGAAAATGAAATTTCTGCTGTTCCACCGTATGGTAAATATTAATTTTACTGTACATTTATTTAGAAATGTTTGTGTACACGAGTACATTCGATTATAAACAAATATTTCGTCTCTTTTATATACGACTATGTTACTACATATCTTTTATATTATTCATTCATATATGGATTGCTAAATAATTTTTTTTTTAAATTTAATTTATATTTATTAGCGATTTTTATATGAAATTATTACGTCGTAAAGCCATTAGTCTTTGATTTGTTCTTCGGATTATAAAATATAAAATAAATAACAGGATTACAATGTAAAATATCTCCCACCGGTATCTATCTGTCTCTATATGAACAACATTTTAATGTAATTTAAAAACAATGTATAGAACAAATAAATGTGTCTGTTCTTGCTAACTGATTTACCTTTTATTTGTAAAACAAATCAATATGTTTTTTTTTTGTCAATTAGTATCAGAAAAAAGAATTTCTCAATATTTCAGTATTTTTAGATTATTGATTTTAAAATAAATTATAAGCGGTTTTTATTTAATATTATCAATACCTTTTAGTTTCATTTTATTAAGTCGCCCCTTTTTTATGTAATCGTAACATTAACATAATGCTTTCCTTTTAATAATAAAATCTAAGATTTTCAGTCAATCATTTGTACAAGATGCTGTGTAATAGTTCATACTTTATTCATTTTTTTCTATTTTACTGTGTACACTTTTTTTGTAGGATTTCAGTTTTACTAAAATTAAAACGCATAATAAACAATTAATAAATTTAAAAAATATTATAGTAAATTTTTTAATTGTACTAAATTTTTCAGAATTAAATTTTTATTTTATGTTTTCAAGATAAAATTAACTTAGTTATGCCGTTTCTGTTTTCGAGTAACTGAAATTAGCAGAATTTCTTTATTTCCCCTTAAACTATTCATTTATCGTTTTTTTGCCATTAGGGCAGGTCCTGTCATGGCTGCTGCTCTCCATCTTGTTCTACCCTTTGCTAACATTCTTGTTTCAGCATATTTTCCCTTTTCCATAATATCATCCATCATATGATTTTTCTTCCTTTCCTTCTATTCACCAAACCTTCTATCGGAGATTCTATGAATCTCCGATTCTCCTTCATACTTCTTCATTTGTTATATGGTCTTGCCATCTGACACTTATCATTCTGCTTCACACCCGCATCTCAAAAGTTTGAATTCGTTTTCTGTTTCCCTTTTTCATAATCCATGTTTCAGCTCCATAGAGCATCACACTCCAAATAAAACATCTCATTAATCTCTTCCTTAACGCTAAGTTTAACTTTCCACACAGCAGTCTTCCCTTTTATTAAATGCCTGCTTACTTCTTGATATTCCTGTATTAACTTCTACTGTACAAGTCAGGTCATCAGTTATAAAGCTCCCCGAGTACTGAAATTTTTTCACCTCCTCGAAAACTTCATTGCCTTTTTTTTGTTTATCCTCATAGCCTGATTTTCTCAAACTTCATTTAAGTCGTTGAGCATTTCATTTAGTTTACTTGGGCTCTCCGCCAGTACCGCCATGACATGGCGGTACTGGCAAAACGTATACACTCTATTCTTCTTTCCCCCGATCTGTATTTCTCTTTTCACATTCAGACAGCATTTAATTATTTCTTCCAGATATATACCAAACAGTGTTGGTGACATGCAGCATTCCCTCCTCACTCCCCTTCAATCCCTATTCTTCCTGTCGTTTCGTCTCTTACCCTTACTTTTATTCTCTGGTTATAATACAGCTCTTTTATTAGGCGCCTCTCATTCCAGTCAATTCCCTTCTTTTCCAAACTTAGCAGTAATTTATCCCATCTAACTCTATCAAACGCCTTTTATAGGACAAATATAACATATACTCTATGCCACCTTTCCATGTATCTCTCACCTATTACTCTTAGCAGCCCTAGAGCATCCCTTGTTCCAATACCCCTTCTAAACCCACACTGTTCTTCCTCAATACTGCCATCCAATTTATTGTATATCCTCTTATAACCCTTAATAGAACCGTAGCTTCATGTGATATTAGGCTAATCGTTCTATGTTCTTTACACTTCTTTGTATTTCTTTTCTTTCTGTTGGTACCATTATTTTATACCGGAAGTCCTTCGGCCACTTTCTTACTTCAACTATTCCATTGCCTAGATATAGTAATAACAATTCTCCTGTATCTCTAAGTATTTTGAACAGTTCAACTGGTATTTCATCACATTCCTTGGCTTTTCCTTTATTCATAATTTTCGCCTTGTTTATTTCACTCTTTAGTATACTGTACCATTTTTGATCTTCATGAACTTTGTACTCTTCTTCCACTCCCACATCTATTTCTCCTAATGCATATAAATCCACAATGTACTCTTCCCATCTCCTTTTTATTTCCCCCTTCTCATTAAGTGTTTCCCCATCCTTTGCCCCTATCTGATACATTTTCTTCCCCCTTTCTCTTTTAAAACTATTTCTGATGCTTCTTTCTACGTTAGCTCATATCTCCCTTCTTTTTTCAAAGTTTCTATCACTGTACATTTTTCCTCAAGCCACTTTTCCTTAGCTTTCTCATTTTCCCTTCTTTATTATTCACCCATCTATTTTTCTTCTACCTTTTTCTGATGTTCTGTTTTTTAAATTATAAATTTCGGGCCTAAAATGGAGAAAAGTTTTTGAAAATTTATTTTTCTTAACTTCTCAAACATGGTTACCGCTGATTTATTAATACATTATTGGAAATTATTAAAAAGTGCAAATCCGCTTTACAAGCAATTCATTTTGACTTCTCGAGATCTTTCAGTCGTTAGACCATCGTCAGGAGTTTAAAATATCATTATAAAATAAATTTAAAGAATTAAAATATTAAGCAGTTATGAATGATAGCCTGAAGTTGTCTGATTAAATAAATATATTTACTCTTTTAAGTTTAATTTGTGTAAATTATACATCAAATACTAATCGATTTATTAATAATTTAAAAACGGTTACAAAGTTTCTTGATATGATTAATCTATAAACTATTTTGAATTATATATAATGTTGTGGTTTTGCTAAACAACGCTCAAAGATATTAGTTATGGTTCTACGATCTCGTATAGAAATAAACTGCTCCATTTACTGAAGCCTATCTCAGTTTACGGATGAATTAATTTTCATTGTTCAAAATATGACTTCAATTCTTTTGAAAACTTAGTTAAATATAGATATATTGTAAACTAAACTGGGAAAATAAAAATAAAATATTATAATAACGTAAAATTTTAATAATAAAAACTATAAAAAAAAAACAAATTCGAGATAATTGTTTTTTATTAACCCTTCTTTAAATAAATTCCTAGAATTAAATTTTTCGTTTAGTGAGGGCCGGTAATCGTTTAATTATTTAATAAACATTTATTCAAGATAGAGGAAACAAAATTTGTTCCGAAATTATTTATTCAGAATAAATCATAATCGTTTTAAAATGTTAGCGTTAAATTAACCTAATAGTTTCCATCCTAATTAATTTTCCTGAAATCATATTTTTCTGAGATTTCATAGGAAATGAAATATTTCATTTTTTTAAAGCTAAAGAAAAATCTTACAAATCTTTATTGTTTTGTAAAAAAATTATCAATCAAATGAAAAGATTTTGCTTGTAAGTTACTTTAATGATAATCCTGAAATTGTAATTTCTTTGCTAAAAATATCTATTAGCAGGAATTTCTTAATCGTTATTTTCCTTTTATTACAAAATGTATTATTTTTTTTTTTTTTTTTTTTTTTTTGTATGCTATAAAATGTATTTTGTAATCTGTAAGAAAAGCCTAATTTATATGTGTGTATGTACGTATTATTCTCTATTTACTTTTTGACGCCACCTTAATTAAATAAATATTCAGTTATATTTTAAGTATTATCTAAGGATATAACGATTTTTTTCGTTGTATTTTTCGTGTTGTACTGTTTGACTAACATATATTAAAATTATGTTAATACGGGAACCTGCTGATAGAACTTATATTCTAGCGAGACCCAATATTGTTCAGTTTATGAAAGCAAATAAATAAATGGTAAGCTTTATCACTTTTGGTTCCTTTTGTTTGATAAATATAAATTTTAATGAATTTAAAGAAATCTTTATTCAGTTTTGAATTTTAGCTTTTGTAAAAGATGAGTATACACAGGTACCTTTTATTTTAATTCTTAGATTTTCGGTAAATTATTTTTATGAAAAAAAATTAATAAATTAAAGATTTTACAATAATAAGAATTTTATTAAAATAAAAAATATTTTTAAATGAATTCCCTGAATTTTTTTATCAATTTTGAAAATAATTTTTAATATTTTATCCATTAACTTGTGTGCATGCAAGTTTATCTAAATATTTAAATTGGATGTATTCCTGATAAGATCAGATAGGTTATATTGCGTGTAAAAATTATGTTGTTTTTTTTTTTAAATGGGAATCTGATAATCCGTTTCGTTTCTGTTTAATGAAAATTAGGTTGTAGTATATATTTATATATTTCTAAATTATATACAATATATATATATATATTGTCTGTTTTACCAGTTTTATTTATCTATCTGAACAACGATCCCGTTTTAATTTATAAAGAATTCATTAAAATTGATTACAATTTTTTAAATATCTTAACGAAATATCACAGTTTATGTAATTTTATTTCAAAAAAATTCTAATTGATTAATTTTTTCTAGACGACTTCAAAAAGAAAACCAGTAAATAATTGTAAAACTTTTTCCGGTTCTGCTGTACGTACAAAAAAATTTATTTAATTTTAAATAAAAATTGTAAATATTATTATTACTCCGAGAACAAAATTGTGAATATTATCTATATATATATAAAAAAAGCTGTCCTGACTGACTGATAATCAACTCCCAGCAAAAACTGCTGAAGATAAGTTTATGAAAATTTTATACATGGTCTACACGTTGAAAGTGCAAACTAAAAAATATTTTTTTTGAAATTCCGAGTTTAAAGGGTTAAAATGGGATAACATTAAATTTTACAATTTTTTTAATTTTTCTGTAACAAATTAAGAAATCAACTCGATTCTCTATGCGTATAATCATCATTTGAATATTTAAAACCAGTTTCTGGATTTTTTAAATTCGACTTTGAAAGGGGTGAAGAAAATTTCGAGCAATAAGTGCAAATTTCCCCCATTTTCGACTATACTAAACGAGATATTCACTCGATTTGGGCTTGCGAATATTCTTCTGAAAAATATCTGAAAGAATTCTCAAAATTCTCAATTTTCAACATTTCAATTATGAATTTTAATATTTTAAAGAGTAAAAAAACAGAAATTGTTTCCTACAATTTTGCCGTTTTATGCTACCAATCACCTTAGGAGAAGACATCCGCCTTGTGATTATCCCAGTCACCACACCACCCTCTCCATTCCTAGCCCTGATGGGCTTTACCGGAGGTCGTCTTTTAGACCGTCTAAACTTGGCAACACAACACTGTCATCAGTTTGGCCTCTGCCAGAATGCTACTGATGCAAATACCTCGGCAGATATTTCCATCAGTGAATTAACACAACCTACTATCGCCATCGTTTTATGTTACCGCTATTGAATCAGTCTTTATAAGATTTAGTAACATTGTGATTGTAATTTATTGTTGTACTTCTGATTATGTATTTCGCGAGCGAAGCCACGACGGGAAATTCTAGTTAAATTAAGTTAATAATGATTACACTCATTATATTGTTATTAATAATAAAAATAATGTTTTTTATTTGTTTGAATGACACGTACGGGAAGTAAATTTGATACGCTTGCGAAAAAAAACCAAATATTATTTTTTTAAATTGGGTCCAATTTGATCCTCTTGATCAAAGGACACTTTTATTTTTTAAATTATACGTTATTAAAATTAGAATTAAGAAAAAAATGTTAATTCTTAGTATAAACATTTGGGCCCAGTTGACTCCACTCGACATTTTTATCATGAAATTTATATATATTCTGTATTTTGAGAATAATTACTAAAAAACAGCAAAATATTCAGGAAAATACTTTGAATTCTATTTAACCCGTCTATTCAACAGCTACCTCATATAAGTAACATTTTTAATAACAGACACAACTTAAAAAAAGCTGTTACTCAGTTCTGCACAAGAAGACCGACTTTTCTTTATTTTATTTTGTTTCCTTTTGAAAAAGTACGAACTCGCTCCAATCTAAAATTTTACAAAGAAAAAATTTTAAAAAAATTTTACAAAGAAAATAAATAAGAAAAAAAATAAGTAAACAATCAAGAAGCAAATTAAAATAAAATAAAATATACACGGACATAAATAATAATAAAAATAAAGTAATTTTAATATCATGCAATAATAAAATAAGTAATAAGTTAGTAATTCCATAACCCTCACTATTTTTCAGTCACAAACGCACTGATTTTCAGAATATAACGCATTATATTTATTTGATTAACCAGTAGACCCTACATACATCTAGTTTCTTCTCATTCACCACTGTGACTCACTGCATAAGCACGTATGAAAAATACACCACTACATAATCAACATAATCCTTACATGAGAAACATACCCAACCGTCATGACCCTCAAAGCAGGTAACGCATCATAAATACGCCTAACAATAGATAGCGCAGATAAAGAAACGTTAACGTTTCATCTTAACATCATCATAACAAACCATCCTTCTAATTTGCCCCGCTAAAATTATTTTGGGCTTAAATTGAGCGTAACTAAGAAATGACTTTTTCACATTTACGGGCGCCTAAGCAGTCTCGGGCTCGCTAACAGGTTCCGCCAGTTATAACCAAGGGGGGTATGTATACCTGCGCACTATCGACTGAACCTCCACCCCCTGGCTTCCCCCTTCCTAGGACTGCTTATAAAAACATTTCATCAGAAGGGGAAATCGCCCACACCCACAGTCATAAAAATCCAACAATGTCACACACCACACAAACAACACTACTGGAAGCAACACATACAGCACGTCAAATACATACACCAACAACAACACACAAGAAGCTGCAGAAAACAGGACAAGCTACTAACATCCACAACACCCACGCGTTACACAGCCGTCAGGACAGAAATCTTAAATAGTCACACCACTTACCATAGCCACCATCAGACGCACGAACAGAGTGTCTCCGGCCTCATGGCACCCAAGCAACCCCCACACGTACGGGGGCCCCCTAGGCACTCAGCCGATTACCTGTCCGCCCCCGCGCCCACCGGCGCCATTCTCCTCTGCGGGACTCCACATATAATTGGAGCTTCCTCATGATCGTCCTGACGAATCTTTCCACAGTCTTCCACTGTGCCTCACCTGGTAATAGGACTCGTAGGATATCTTCAGGGCAAAACATGTGCTCACGTCTCAGGTTGCCGAGCATCTCTCTACACCCTATGGCGAATCGCGGACACAAAAAAAAGACATGTTGGGGGCTTTCTTCCACCTCGCACTGCGGACAATTTTCAGATTGATCGAGCCCGAATCTATACAAATAAGACCTGAATCCCCCATGACCCACCAGGAATTGCGTGCTCAAAACTCAGCGTGCCATGGGTCCTCCGGCACCACACCCTGATGTCCCCAATAAGGCTACCTGATGTCCACCTACCCTTCGTGGCCCGATCTCAACCTTCCTGAAACTCAGAAATTACTCTATCAATCTTCATAAAATTTTCACATGCACAACTTCTGATATACAAATAAATTTATAAATACAGCATATATAAATTTCACTGAAATTGATCATGCAGTTTTTGAGACTTTTGAGCCACAAAATTTTAAACATAGTCCTATAAATAAATATATAAGAAAACCCCAATTTAAGTGAATGATATTTTTGTACTCTTCATATCTCAAAAAGTAAAGAAAATTCATTTTCACTCCCCACCGACTCTCATCATGTAACCGAAAGTAATACCGTACTTTTCTTCAAAAAGACGGTAAAAACAGATAAAGTATCAGAAATTATAAATAATCTTTTATTTCATTTTCAAATCGAGTTCGATGAGACGTCTCTTTATAAAAGTTCCCAAATCGTCTACATTAATGCTAGATAGGCAGATTTTTATTTTAGAGAATAGAAATTTAAAAGCAAATTGATATATTCACTACTGGTCCGAATCTGCTCGTTTGTTTTTGGGGTTAATAAAAAGTTTATTTATTGGGGGTAATTATTTACTTAAATTGGTCAGCCCGATTCGGTGCAGTGTTGAATTCAACAACGGTAAAAAAAATTATAGTTAATTAGTAAAAAAATGGGTACCATAATCCCCTTTTTTTTCTATGAGGTCGAAAATCAGGCCAAAGTTGGTATATATATATATATAGTTGAATATTTGTATCAAATTAAAAAGTTTTTTATTTTTGGGTTTTTGAGATATGAGGCAAAAACTGTGTAGGAATATTTTTGAATATCCCCTACCCCGAAATTCGATCATTTTAAATAACTTAACTTTCATTGTACTAAAATTCAATTTTCTACAACTATTATACTAAAAGACAAAAAATAAAAATGCCGAAAACTACCCTTCCCCATTTCTTAATTTTGTTCAAAACTTCATGCCATCGATCCACTACATGTAGAAATCTTTGAGCCATTTTCGAAGAATTTATGATAAGCCAGTCCAGAGATATTAATCAAAATAACAACTAACACTTGGAAGTACACACATTTCCGGATATCTCTATAAGATTTTTTGGAGTAAGGAGATCTTGAAAAGTCGATATTTGTAAAAATTCCAATACTTGACAGATCGCTATACTTTCTGTTTATGCTACTGCAGCAGAAATAGAGATACAGACGGGAAAATACAAATTTGTATGCATACCAATGCAAATAGTTAATTTAACTCTACTATGGCCCACAGAGGTTACTCTTCAAGAGCGATTCCGATGGTGTTCTTTTGATGATTTTGTACTATTTTATTTGAAAAAAAGTCATGCGCAATTTTTGCGCAAGAAGACCGTCTATTCGTTAATTTAATCTGATTTTAATATTTTAATACTGTTTTAATTTGGTTTAATATTGCTAACAATAGATACCACAGATAAAGAAACGTCACCGTTCCAAATTGCAGCAACGTAATAAACCACGCTTCTAACTTTTCCACGTCAAATTTTTTCGATGTTAAATTGAGCGTAACTCAAAAACGATTCGACCAATCTTCACATGCACAACTTCAGATACAATACTACAGTATACCTAGATTTCAATGAAACTGATTTAGTAGTTTTGGAGATTTTTGAGCCACAAACTTTTTACGCCTTAAACTGCTGAGCAAAACTCAAGAACGGCTTAACCAATCATCATCAAATTTTCACATGCACAACTTCAGCATATCTAAATTTCAATAAAATTTATCTAATAATTTTTTAGGTTTTTGAGCTACAAAATTTTATGCATAGGCCTTTATATATATGGAAATTCCAATTTAAGTGAATGGTGTTTTCGTACTCCTTATTCTCAAGACAGAAAGAAAATCTATTTTATCCTCCACTTTCACCATGCGACCGAACTTAAAAATATCTGTATTTAACCATCCTAAGAGTTAAATTTTCAGTTCTTATTTAAATTTCATTCATTCAAGGTCGGTTTTTAAAAAAAAAAATATTTAGACAGTTTTTGTCTTCACGAATTTATTATCGGTAGAATTATTAAATTTAATTTGTTTGTTTTAAATCATATTATGTTTTAAAATCACTGATAATTCAATAATGTATGTAAATTACATAGTTATATTTTATGAATTGAAATAAAGCAATCGCCTATAAATTTAGTAACGCATTTTATAGTGCAGTAAAAAATTGTGCAGACAGATTCAGATTATCAAAGTTGGTTTGAATTGAATTAGATCAGAATTGAATTCAAATTAGTTTGATGTATTTTGTTTCCAGGGAATTTTCAATATTTTATTAATTTTTCAAAGTAAATTAATTTTTTTTAAAGTCTCGTTTAAATTTTGTTATTCTGATATTAAAAACGATCGTATTTTACTGCTGTATCAGTTTAAAACTTTATTAGTTTTTAATTAACAAAGGAATATTTTATTAAAGTAGATTACGTTTAAGTGAACACGCACGAACTCATATATTCATCTCATACACCCATACATACATCATACATTCATAAACACTCACACAATTTTATCGCTGTACTGTTCTTTCAAAACACGTGCATTTGACGTCAACTCGAAATAGTGTAGTACATTAATTTTATTCTCGTACCTAGTTGTATAAATAGGTTTATGTTCAGTTATCCAAGATCTGAGATCTGAGTTGACTTCACCTTTTTGATTCTATATGAAACGGAGAAGTTTTTATTTTATTATGTTTCTGAGCTCCATTCAACCATCGTGCGTTCGGAAAATACTTAGCGTAATTCATCGTCCCTTAAGTACGCTTTAGTACAAAACTTCCTAAAGTTGTGGCTTGCTGTCGATATTGTTACTTTTTTAATTCATTATTTATGAATTTTTAGGGAACTGCATTTCATTAAATCTGTGCTTATGCTGACAAATATTTTATCGTACTTATATTAGTCACAACAGAATCCAGTTTCTGATGGTGGTGTATTGAGGATTCTGACCTTACTTATTGTACCCGATTTTTACAGAATAAATTTTTTAACACTAATTAGATGTTGGCATTTTTTACTTTCCGGGCTATAGCTGTATATGCTGCTGTAGTAATTACCGAGAAAGTATATATTGATCGATCAAAAAAAAATTTAAGAAGTTAATCTTTTTTAAGTTTTGTGCCTTAAGGAGACATTTAAAATAGATTTAAATAAATTGTAAATAAAATTAATAGAGTAAAAAAAATTTATTCCAATGCTCCTCCAAGTCCAAAAAATCTATCTTATCAGATGTTAAAAAGATCTTTTTAAATTTATTATCATCACTTACAGATTATTTTCTTAAAGATTAATTTTATCCGAATACTTTCCCTTGAGTATGGGAGCCCGCTTAGTGAAAAAAATATTTTTTAGTTTCTTTCAAGCTAAAAAATAAGCAAAATGTCAAAAGCAGTTGATGCTCGTCATCTCAAAAAAAAATCTTAATTGCTACGCAATATTTCATCTTGTACTATAATTCTCAATACTTTCTGTTGGACTGAAAACTATGGTTAAACATTTACGAGAAGAGTACTCGTACCTACCTGTCTATAAACGTAACTAACTAGCACTAATTATATAAATTTCATTTCAAGGAGAACGTATTAATATCTGGGATATGTAAGACCTATGAGAAACTTAAATAAGGAACTTTTCGCATTAAAACTTAGTAACCACATTTCTAATATCTCGTAATTTTCCTTACATTGCAGAAAATGGAATTTTTTTTAAATAGCTACCGCTCGATTTTCTAAATTCTTGGATATAAAATATCACTTTAGGATATTTTCATATTTTATAAATACAACTCTTAAAACATTACAGCCAATTTAACAAATTATTTTCACTATTTTGGTAACAAATTTAACTTATATTTTTATTGAATTTTTAAGTATAAAACATTTTTTTTAGAATTTACGGTTTTTTATGTATTTTTTTTCTAAAACCATCTGTACTAATCCTGTAAAACTCATTACTTAATAGAAATGGAGATAGAATTTATATCTTATTGGTAGCTTTAAATCATGTTATATTTCTTTCTTCCCCTTTACGTTTTACATTAAATTTTTTAATTTAATTTTTATCATAAATGATATGTAATGTATTAGTTCACGTGAACCAAACATTTAGACAAAGACCACCGTTTTATTTATTATTAAAACTACATTATAAAGAAATAATCAACTAATTTCTTATTACGTATTTATTTATTGTATATATTTATTTTGTGAACAGAGAATTAAATCAAAATACTGCTAAAATATAAGTAAAAATGCAAACGGTATAATCATGAGCATTACGATTTGCGTTTTTTTTAGTATTTCCTGGTTTGTTCTATGTTATGGTTTTTTTTTTGCTACAACCCTTCAAAAAAATCTATGCAACCGTAAATAACATAATGTAATTTTGATTGCATAATTTTTTCCCCAAATCGTCAATAACAATTTGCAATTAATTGCTGGTTTTACACCAAACCCTTCAGCGCGTACGAACCAATTGGCAGTACACTAGTTAATTTTTGGTTTTATATAAAGTACTTAAAGGCGTATAACCCTGCTTGCAATAAATTTCTGTATCACTAATTTTATACAAACTCCACAGAATCTGATTCTAGTTGTCGTATATCATTTTATTGCTCGTTTTATAGACTCCTTTACAGGGTTTGATGCTTCTTGTAACACGTTACTTTGTTATTGATTTTATATAGACTACCTCAAGGCGTCAGATGCTACTAAAGATAAAGTTATTATTCTTTTTTTACCAAATCCTTCAAAAAGAACGATTCTTCAGTCGCAATCCATTGATCGTATTTCTGGTTTTCGAAACACATCATATCTGCAAGTACGTCTTTACATCTTACGGCAGGTTCGTTTGTTTTAGCTTTACTTTGCATTTTAATTTTTACTAGCATCATATAATATGCTGTCTAGCTGCTCCATCCACTTGCGCCATACTTCATCACACCTACCCATTCAGCGTATCACGCAATTTGTGAATGGCCAAATAAATATATATATAATTTTTAAACAATTGATTTATTAATTAACCAGTTTTTTTTATTACCCAACAACTTAGGCGGTTGGTTAGCCATCATTATCAGAGAATTTTTTTTTTAATTTAACAGTATTCAAAAATAAATTTATTTATTAATAAATTAATATAAAAAGTTTTATATTAATAATTCAATGTAAAAGTTTTAAGTTCTTTATTTGATTTTAATATTTCCACTTTTCATTTTTTTAAACTTATTACTTAAAAATATGCTTTCTTGATAATGGCTTACAACTGTCCGCTAAGTTGCTGGTTAATAAGAAAAATTTGCATAATAAATTATTTTCTAATTTCCTGTTTGTTGTAATCATTTAAGAGGTAATGATAAAAAAGATATTTCTTTTTATTATAATATTTATTTCTTTTTGATAAATGTATTAAATTAAAAATAAATTATTTAAACTAATTACAACCCTCAAGATTAAAAGGTGACAACGCTACTGCTATACTTTGTTGGCATTTCTATGAAACGTCTTACTTAAAACCTTTTCCTTATAATGAACAGGAAAATTATTTGTAATTTTTTTATTTCACACATTCTTTTTTCTTATTTTTTACCTAAGGAAAATAATAAAAACAGAAATTTTTTAGATTGTATCGTTAAAACAGTAAAACATTTTTAATGTTTTTATAAATTTACCTCTGATAAAAATTGAATAATATTCTCGTCCTACTTACATTAATTTAAAGGAAAAAATAATTATCGGTTTACGTTGAAAAATTCAAAACTTTATGAAATTTAAGGTTGCGATGATGTTTTCTATATTATTACCAGTGATATTTTTTTTATTCGCCGAAAATTGTGCTTAGAAGTTATATATTTACCTCCAGATTAGTGCTCATTATTTCATTTCTTTTCCTCATTATCGTATTACCTCTTCATATGGTTTTATCGAATATTTACTATAATTGGTCACAATAGTGTTGTTCATAAATTTGTCATTGTTGTATTAAATTGAAAGTAATATAGAAATCGAATCAAAATAGACATTAACTTCAGTTTGGTTAGAATTTGGATAAAAGCAATAAATTTTTAATTGCAGCTGATGCATGTCCTTTAAAAAGTGGAATCCAAATGTCACTCAAATACCAACTGCTGGTTCTTTAGATTATAAATAGAATGGCCAGATAATTAAAATTATAAAACAAGTCATGAAAAAAACGTTTTTCTATGACAACATTAAATCTTGTTCTTTTCTGCATTCTTCTTTTACAATTTATTTGAAGGGCTATAGGATTGAAAAAAAATGTCAAAAAAGATATACTCTTTTTCACCTTGTTTTTTTCCAAATGGGCAATTTTAAAGTTTCATAACTTAGATAAGAATATTAATGTTTGTTTTCTCCAACCAGTTTTTCAGCTACTGCCGGGTCTGGGTGTGAGTGTATACGCAAACGCAATTACCGTTACCGACTTGAAGCCATGACGTAGCTGCAGATGTAGTGCATTGTAAGTGTAAATGTACCGGTAAAAGTGTAGTCTGGAACAGATTCAGGTCGACCACTCCTGAGACATGAGGTTAATTGAAGCCCAATCACCAAAGAATACCGGTATCCACAGTCTAGCATTTAAATCCACGTAAAAGCAACTTCCTTTACAACTACTCGAACTTTAGAAATCTCGATAAGAGAATTAACTTTAAAAAATAATCTATGTATATAAAAATGATAAGTTCGTTTGTGTACGGCTTCAAAAACTCAAAATGTTCTGCACCGATTAAGCATAGTGCAGAACATTTTGGATTTATTAAATCTATTTTTAATAAATCTATCTATCTATTTTTATTTTGTACATTTTTCATTTGGAAATGTAAACAAAGGAAAACCAATCTGATCAACAAGATGGCCACTGTCAAATACAACGATCAAATTTCTTTGAATTATATTTAACAGCTAAAACATCTGTATTTTATAAATAAAAAAAAAACACGATAAAAAAATGTTAGCACGATACATAACCGCATCAAAGATTGTTTTCATCTATTTTTAATAAATCTATCTATCTATTTTTAATTTGTACAGTTTTTTTAATAAATAAGAGGCTAATAAATCAGATGGAAATGTACACAAAGGAAAACCAATCAGATCAATGCAAGATGGCCGCTGTCAAACACAACGACCAGTCACAAAGAGCCCGTATGGCCGTTGCCAATGTAAACAAAATCACAACTGATAAGTAACAAATTTCTTTGAATTATATTTAACAGCTAAAACATCTGTATTTTATTAAAAAAAAAAAAAAAAAAAAAAAAAAAACACCAAAACAAAAAGAAAAGCCACCAAGAAGGATGACTTACAGTAAATAAATTAAAACCCAACTTTCTTATAGCCCAGATAGACTTAAGACTATGAAAACAAAAAAAGTCGAAATAACCAAATACACAGAAAATAATATCCCTACATAATGACCAAAAAATCCTTTGTTAGGTTATTTTTTTACATATATATGACCGAACAATCGTTTTTTGGTTATTTAGCGTTCTTTTCTATGTAAAAGCAACGAACAAAATTCACAAATAGTAACACTGAAACCACACATTCGTTTTTTTTTTCTAACCTCCGAAACCACCGTTATGCATTGCTTCAAATGAAGATATGAATGATTTATAGTGTATGAAAATGCCATGCCTGACCGAGATTCCAACTCGGAACCACCGGATTAAAGTCCGAGACGTTACCACTCGCGCCACGGAGGCCAGCAAACATATTCGTTAGGAGCCGAATAAAAACACGACTTACCAATATGGCGTTGTGCGTCAAACCAATTTTATACGGACTATAATTACTTTTAGTACGCGAAACCCTTTGCAATGATTGAACATTAACTTAAACCTCTTCAAAAATTATTCCTTTTGAACTAAGCCACATTTTGATATTATTGTTATTCTATAACACGGCTGGAATTCATTTCGTTTAATGATAAGAAGCGTTGTCGAAGACAATAACCGAATTCTCTTCCAAAGGACATAATACACCGCTAAACTATTTCTAAACAATACAAATTCGTGTAATTTTTTTACGAATCGCGTTTTTATCAAAATCTCACCTTTTTCTAAATTGACCTGCGGGGTTTTGTTTTCTTTGGAAACCGTAATTCATTTGTAGATTCATACTCGAGAATCACGTTGTACACTGAAGCAACACAACTTCTACTAACGTTAGCAGTTTATTAACATCTGAAATCAACGCCGTTTGATTATTCTGTAATTTGTAAGCATTACTCTGCTTTTGTAAGCATTTAAAATGATGTGTTTTTTCGCACGACTTAAGGGCTTTTTTTCGCAGCCCACAAATCTTTATATATAAAAATGTTAAGTTCATTTGTGTACGCTTCAAAAATTCAAAATGTTCTGCACCGACTGAGCTCAAATTTTAGCACGATATATAACCCGCATCAAAGATTGTTTTTATCTATTTTTTCGCATCGGTCACATACCCGCGACCACGAGAAAACAGTTTTTTTAACGGTCAGCTGTGTACCAGTGACCGCCCCATCTGCCGGAAGCAAGGGAACACTCGCCATACTAGCTAACGACAACCGCAGTCACATGTGAAACAATACCTGTTCCCAATTACATTGTTTATTAACAAAAAAAAAAAAAACGTATCCACTTGCATCTGATTCAGATTATTATACAATCTGAATTAAATATTTACTTTAATCGAGGTACTTTTGTGGGATCGTGTCGTGATTGAGCTGCGCCTTTCACCAAGCTCTGAATTTATTAGAAAACGACCAACAGTGGGATATATGTATTAATGACGCGTGCAACACTGCACATCCAAACCAAATTCGCGCATTATTCGCAATTATATTGACCGCTTGCTTCCCTTCATCCCCCACAGAGTTATGGGAAAGATATCGATCGCATATGGATGAGGATATTTTGCATAGAGTACGCCTAGAAAATACCAATATGACCATGGAATTTACAGAAGGCATTTACAACGAAGCATTGATAAATATTGAAGACAAGTGCTTAGCTATTGCAAATAAAGTTCTTAGTCAATTGGGAATGCCAGCACCCACCCGAGCTGCGATTGCTTCATTTGATGTGGATTTACGCCGTGAACAGAATTACAACATTGGTGATCTTCAGTCATATGTCCAATCAAACATTCCCAAATTAACGCGTGAACAGAAAGGCATTTATGATGGCATAATGCAAATATGATAAATGACGGAGTTGGGGGGACTTTCTTCTTGGATGCGCCAGGAGGAACTGGGAAAACATTCCTCATTAGATTGATTCTAGCAAAGGTTCGATCAAAAAATGACAATTATCCTGTTGCGGAATATTAATCAGCCAAAATTCTGCAACGGCACGCCACTTGCAGTTAAGAAATTGATGAATAACGTAGTGGAAGCAACGATTTTAACGGGGCCTTTCAAAGGTGAAGATGTCCTCATTTCTCGAATACCCATAATCCCGACCGATACACCATTTTAATTTAAAAGATTACAATTCTCAATTCGATTGGCATTTGCAATCACAATCAATAAAGCTCAAGGTCAATCTTTAGAATTGTGTAGTTTAGATTAAGATGCGGATTGCTTCTCACATGTGCAACTGTATGTTGCGTGTTCCCGAGTCGGCAAACCAGATAGCCTGAATCTGCGCAGACATCTACGCAGATAGCGATATCTACGCAGACAGTGGAAAAACAAAAAAATATTGTATATCCACAAGTATTACAAAATTAAACTTCTATGAAACGTATGCTTTGTTTTGTTTCTCATTTCTCATCCATGCAACCACAATGTGCCACAGCGAATCATGGCGGGTAGAGCTAGTTATTAAATAAATTTAGAAAAAGAATTTTATCTGATGAAGTATTTAAAAAGTAATTTTACCGAGAAATTCTTGAAAGACTGCGGAAAAGAGTTGCCCGCGTGAGACCTTCAAAGACAACTGGATGCTGCATCATGACAATGTACCTTGTCACACTGCAGTCTTAATTAATTAGGTTTTGGCAAAGAAAACATTCCTGTAGTTCCTCAACCACCTTTTTCGCCTGACTTGTGTCCCTGCGACTTTTTTCTTTTCCCGACTTTACAAAAACATCTCAAAGGACACCATTTTGAAACAGTGAAAACATAAAAAGAATGTAACCGACCATCTGAAGGATACTCCGGTTTCTGAGTTCCAACACTGCTATGAAGAGTGGGGAAAACCTTTTGAAGCGTTGCGTAGTTTCCCAAGGGAACTATTTCGAAGCTGATAGAGTCCATGTATAATTGGATTGTAAATAAAAAATTTTCCGAACCAGACTCGTTACTTTATTTAGAGACCTCGTATAATCAAACTCCGATGAATCCTCCCGTTTCGTCACACTCATCACCTTATGCTACTCGCCATCTTACTCTTCTGAGGGTTCATCTGAGACCTCTTGTTCAAAAGCACTATTCCATTCAGTTACCCTGTTTTTAAGATATGTATTTAGTATTAAAAAAAATTCCTCATATCATTACCTGTAGTTGAAATAGCATATTTTTTGAAAAAGTGTTCCATATTATAACTGAACGTCTCAAAATTAAAAAAAGGAACTTAAATGGTAGGTAAAACTTTGCTCTTAAATAAAATACTTAATTTTTTTATTTTTCTAGAATATATTAATCCACTAATGAAATTATCAAACTTCTATTTTCATAAAATCTATTAAGAAATTATTTGCAGTATCGCGAAAAATGTAAAAAACGGGTTATCTTTTATACGTAATTTTCTGTAATTCGTATAGTTTTCTCTTTAAATAATTTAAAACTCTTATGAATAATGAACAAAAGAACAAGGTTTAAATATGGAATAAAACTAAGTTTTTTCTTTCGAAAAATTCGTGAGCTGTGTGATTATATACGTCATTATATACACCTATATCATTAAGAAGACAAGCTTTTTTACTTTCGTGACTAACACTAAATTCCTTTCTTATTATTCGTATCTATATGACATTTTGATAAGATTGACACATAATTTGTGCAGTAAAGCATTATTACAATCTTCTAGCTATCTGCTTATAATATCTTTCTTCCTGAATAATTTTAGCATTTTAACGATAAAATTCTTCAATATTTGTGTAAACTTTCCTTTAAATTGGTACTTAACTCATCCTCACTATTATCGTCATTTTCATTATTTTTGTTTTACTTTTATCTGTTTAATGATTAATAACCACTTTTGGTTTTAATAAAATTTTTAAATCGGTTCTGAAATGACTAAAATATTTTGATGTAGACAAATTAGAGGTAATTAAAATTACCTTTAAAAATTTACTGAAGAATTTAAAAATTAAATTTCTGTTAACAGCATAATTTATAATTTAAGTCGTTTACACTAATAATATTTGTTATAGTTTATGATTGCTGATAGGGTTAGTAAATCTTCATTCAATCGGCTATTCATTAACTTGGGCACGGTTATGCATATGTCATGGTGTTGTAAACAAATCACTTAGCGACATTAAATCCCCTAGATACATAACACACTTTCATATAGAAGCCTATAAGCCTATATGGGGAATGTTCGTGTATACATTCCATGAATAATTATTAAGCGGTTTATACTTAACTAAGTTATGGTATGATAATAGTAGCATTAATGAATACCAAATATTATTAGCATTTATTTACTGGTTGTGTATTAAAATAATGTCAGTTTTTTCTTTGAAAAAATAAAATTCACAGTAATATTTCATTTTAATTAATTATAAATTTTTATTTATAAAACGTGTATTCTGCTACGCTAGAAAGAGTCTTTTTTGGAATTTACGAATGGTATTTTGTCCATTTGTAAGTACTTTTCTTGTTTAAAAAATGTTTATGGAGGTAAAATTTTCTGTAGTGATTGAACATTTTTGTTAAGTAGTTGCGAACGATTCGTCTCAGGACAGTTAATACTGAATAAACGACAGATTGAAGAAAACAAAATGGAACATAATTTTCTACTTAAGTTTATAAACTGAAAATGATGGAAACTCATTAAGTGAAAATCAAATAATAATGGTAGATAAAAGTTCTAAAATAAAAATAAAAAAAAAAAATTAATTGACGAATAATGTTATTATTATTACTCGCAGGGTTAGTCTGGTGGTTAAACGCGCCATCGCAAAATCAGCTGATTTTTGAAGTCGACAGTTTTAAAGTTCAAGTCCTTGTAAAGGCAGTTGCTTTTATTTGGATTTGAATAGTAGCCTGTGGATACCGGTGTACTTTGGTGGTTGGGTTTCAATCAACCACACGTCTCAGGAGTAGTCGACCTGAGTCTGTTCCAGATACATGTTTACCGGTACATTTACACTTACACTGCAGCTAATTCAGGCCTACAAACCGGTAGCGGTAATTATATTTGCCTACGCAAACACTCACTCTCTCACTCGCACACGCGCGCGCGCACAGAGAGAGAGAGAGAGAGAAACATTCAGACAGACCCGGAAGTAACTGGAAAACTGTTTGGAGAAAACAACATTAATTTACACATAAACAACACTACACTCCGAATATTTTTATTTGGGATTTTAAAATAAGAATAAAAATAACTGTTTTCATCTAGGCAATTCCAAGATAAAAAGTAAATTTTAAGTATTTAAATCATTTTAAACTTTCAATTTAAACTTTCTATTACGACTAAGTGGAATCATTTTTTATAGTGTGGGTAGATGAAAGTTATCTTACCCCACAGGGTTGGTCTAGTGGTGAACGCGTCATTCCAAATCAGTTGATTTGGAAGTCGAGAGTTCCAACGTTCATGTCCTAGTAAAGACAGTTATTTTTACACGGATTTGAATACTATATCGTGCCAACCGGTGTTCTTTGGTGATTGGGTTTCAATTAACCACACATCTCAGGAATGGTCGAACTGAGAATGTACAAGACTACACTTCATTTCAATTCATACATATCATCCTCGTTCATTCTGTGAAGTATTATCTAAACGGTAGTTACCGGAGGCTAAACAGGAAAAAGGAAGGAAGATGAAAGTTATCTCAAGAAAGATAAAGATAGTACGAAAATTAAACCAGTCAAGGAGATATCTCCGCCCATAAACAAAATTTAAGATGGAGATAGCTTTTTAAGTTATTATAATTGAAAATGTTCCAAAAAGAACTTTTAATAAAAATGATGCCGGACTATAATCATTGTCGTTTCATTTGCCGATGTTACGGCTATTCTGGCTGTCGATGTTGACCCAACACTAGCTTCAAGTAAACTACAATTTGAATTGGACCAATCAACGAATGGCTCTCTAGATGGAAGATTAAGGTTAATCAAGCAAAGTCCAGTGATGTGACATTCTCAGTGAGGAGAGGAGACTGCCCGCGGGTCCACCACGATGGTGTTTTCATACCTCATGCACAAAATGTACGGTACCTTGGTCTTCATCTTGATCGTTATCTGAAGTGGCAGATTCGTGTAAAGGAAAAGAGAAAACAACTGAATATTAAGATTAAGAAAGTGTACTGATTGCTGAGAAGGAGATCACAGTTTCACTAACAGGTAGTTGTACACGACTATAACCGATTTGGACCTATAGGATCCAGTTCTAGGATATTACAAGCACCAGCAACGTCGAGATAATATAGCGGTTCCAAAACAAATTACTGAGAAGCATAAACAGAAGCAACTTGATTCGTAAGAAACAGTGAAATACACGAATATTTCGGTTTACCATATCTTCAAGAAGAAATACAGCGATTCGGTACGAAATATAAATTGCGGCTGAATAACACCGTTAACTATTAGCTATTAACCGTCTAGGCAATAGTGTAGACCATGATTTCCAAACTGTGCGCCGCGGCGTTCCGGGGAACCGCAACCTCTTCACAGGGACGCCGCGAAATATTGTAAAAGCTTCATAATTAATTGAACCAAGACATTTATAATTACTAATTTAATTTTGATAAAGTGAAAAATTAATGAAGATACAGAAGTTTTTTTTTAATTTTTATCTTTTACTTACAAGTAGTCATACTTTTACTTAAGAGTAGGGCGCTATGGAAAAATTTTAATTGAAAAAGGGCGCCGCGACTCGGAAAAGTTTGGGAACCACTGATGTAGACATTAGAAGCCTAAAACGACTCCACGTGTTGGACCTTTGCAACTTTATGTGATTTGAGATTGAGCTACATCTACTGAGTGTTACCCATTAATTTATTATTTCATTTCATTCAATTTTAATTATTCTTTCGTTATTAATTTTTTATTCATTTTTTTTTTTATTCCTCAATGTTTCATCTTTTTTCTTGTTTATTAACCCTTTGATTGTTTTTGTTTTGTCTTGAGCCACCATCGGCACTGTTTTCTGACTTAACTTTACGTGTATACTAACTGTAACGTTTTGGATAGGAAAATTAATATAGTTTTTAAGGAGCTTCCGTGGAAGCCTGTCGCATGTGATTTTTTGTGTGATTATATTTACTTAGGGTTTCTTTAATGTTTTAACCGATTGTAAATTTTATTTTGAGACAAAAAAGAATTAAAATAAATTCATCAGCATAGTTCCGACATTCCAACGCTTTCCCGGTTATCTTCTCTCCCTCCTTTCTAACGAAGCGTAGTTAATTCTATTAGAGAATTCTTTAATTCTCTATTCTTCCTATAAGTTCCTTCCATTCCTCTTTATAATTTATTACATCAATTATGAAAGTAATATTGAAGTCTCTTCTAATTTCCTCGTTGGATAATCCCTTCTTGTTACACCTTTAAGGCCCCTTAAAAAATTTATTTCGGTACGTATTCGGTGTTTTATACAGCTTAATTCATTTCTCCTTAAAATCCAAGCCTTACAGCCATATAAAAGAGTAGGTACTGCAGTTGTCTCGTAAAACATTAAACAGTTTCTTTCCTACCATTTTTCCTTAGATTTTTGTTTATAATCCCACAAACACTTTAAATTTATTAATTTTATTGCGAGTGTCTTCATCCCTAACAAAGGAGAAAATACATCACAAATAGTTAAAAAAAAAGATTTACCTTTTCAAGGGCAGTATTATTATGATCCGAGCGTATTAGTTTTGTTCCCTTAGTCTTCTCAATAGAAATTTTACAATTATAATCTTACCACCGAACTAGGATAATATAAAAATATTGTACTGCAATTCATCTTAGCTTTCATTTAAGATGAACATGTTGTCAGCAAATAATAAATAATATTTGTCAACAAATTATAAATTAAATAAAGCCGGTGATATGGAACACCACTGTCTTAAACCTAAATTGTTGGGTTAAACCGTATTCCCTTTGGTCATCCTAATGACAGTATCATTATATAACAATTATCAAATACAGTAGAACACTATAACTTTGCAAAATAATTTTTTATCGACCTTATCAAATTTTTTCAGATCTACTAAATCAGGTTTTATCAGGTTTTTGTAGATCTACAAAGACCTGATGAAAATTATAATTTTTTTTTTTTTTTTTTCAATAATCTGGTACATTACAAGAACATTGTTCATACATGACCGGCCTCTACGAAATATATTTTTTTAATTTTTAATAGTTTAAAAAAGGCTATTGGATATTGATATCCTGTAGTTGTTTATTAATGAAGTTTCTGCTTCACTATTGATAAAATGAGTTTACCAACTACCCAGTTCCTGTTTCGTATGTACATTTTTTTTTTTTAACTTTTGTAACTGTGTTTCTAATAAACTAATTCTTTCATAAATTTTCAGAAAATTTTGAGCTACAGCCTATTTCTCTAGCCTTTTATATTTATAATAACCCATTTTCTCTTTATTCTAGCTTCAATTCTTCCTTTTATTTACCAAAATTTGAATTATTGTCTTCAGAAATCAAAGTTCGCTGTTTCGTTTAGTTTTATGTTTAGCTTTCCAAGGGCACATTCCAATTTCCTTGACATAGGAAATTAGATTTATTAATTACATCCTTACAATTGTGATTTAAAAATATTTTGCACTATGTTAGGCAATAAGAAACTTTTATCCTTGTTTTACCCAATAAAACAAGGATAAAAGTTTAAATTCGTTTTGCTGATGTTTTTAATTTTTTTGTATCATTTTCTATATACTCTCAGTAATTTTTCTAGATAAACTCTTAAGTCAGTTGTTTTTTTAACAAAATCTATTTATCTGTGATAAGTCTCCAGATCAAGCGATAACAAGTTTAGTTCTGTAAATCATCGGATTAGAATCTTTAGGTTGTATAGGATAAAAAAATCGTTGGGGATAAACCTACCTATATGATTGTGCTTATTTTTCGGTATTTATCAAAATGGTATTAATCTCTTTACGAATTAATTTTAAATCCAAAAATGGTAATACTTTTTAATTTTAGTTGCACAGATAAATTTAGTATTTTTGTTAACTTGGTTAATTTTTAAAAAAGTTTTTATTATGATGAAAAGAATCAAGAACAGCAAAAGATACGTCTACGCTATCTGAGTGATCTATTGATAATTTTTTTACAATAGAAACGACGTCTAGGTTTGTACACTTTAAGTTATTATAATTGGTTTTTGGAGCGTAATCTTGCTTACTAAATTATTTCAATAATAGTTAACATAGCTGTTTATTTGTATGTGACAATAAAATTTTTCCTTCTGAAAATATTTACGTTCATGGAATTTTTACGAACGTTGTTCCAGTTTTTTTTTATTATTTTCTCTGTTTTTCAGTTTTTCTATAGTTCGTAAAAATTTTATTTATATCTTAGTCACTACTTCTTTTCTGTCTTTTTTCTTCATTTTTTATTTCAATATTAAATTGTAAATGATATTTTGAGTTGACCATGATATAATATATACACGCGCGCGCGCGCGCGCACACACACATTCACATATATATATATATATATATATATATATATATATATATATATGTACAGATGTAACATGAATTTTCTGCTTCTTTTCATTTTAAAGATAAAACTACTTTTATTGCCTTTTTTATTTAAAAAGACAACATAGGATCATGCAAATATCACTTCTTTATTCTTCACTCGTACGTTTCTCATTTTTTCGGGATGGCTTCATTTTTTCTCATCTGTCCATTTTCTTCTTAAAGAATTTCTATATTTGAATTTATTCTTCGGAGGTTATCTATATCGTAATAGTCCTCTTCTTTCAACCGTATCCTTTAGGAGTACTTTTCATTGGTTTCAGATAATTTGATTATCGTGTTCCATAGCTTGTAAAAGATTTGTTTATTTAATCTGTTTTGGGTCCATCCTGATTATATGCCCCAAGAAATGTAACCTTATTTTCCTTATAGCTGTTTGGCAATTCTCCTTGTGAGATTTCAGAATTTATCCCCCTTCGGTTACCTTCGGACCATTGATTTTCTTTAGTAAGCTTGTTTGATCTTGTGTAAAGTTTTGAGGTCAGTTAGGTGTACTGTTCAGTGCCATTTAAGATTAGTGGTCTTACTACAGTCGTATATTGTCTTAATTTCGCGATCTTGGAATGATTCTTCTTTTTATAGATTTCTTTGCTTATAAATCTAAGATTCTTCAGTTTTAATATTCTATTGTCAATTGACGCTTTATCTATTCCTTTTCTGCTTATAATATCTCTTAGGTACTTAGAGTGATTGTTGACATTTATCTTTTCGTATTTAGTCCCTATTGTCTTTTTTGTGAATGATTTGATGTTCGTCATGATTTCTGTTTTGGTAAAGGAAATCTAGTCTTGCTTTTTGGTTCATTCCTGTTAACTCTTTGGGCTACTCTGTGAGGACACAGTAGCTGAAACTAAGGAAGCTTCTATTCATCAAAATGAGTCAGGTCGTCAGCAAATGATAAGGATCTTTTTTTAATGTTTCGGTTTTTGGATTCGATTTTTGTTCCCGTATCATTACCAAAAGATATAATCTGTCAAAAAGTTTTCATTATTTTATTAGAAAACAATGCTGAATAGTATCACATTGTCTCAACTCAGTTGCGACGAGGTCACAGCTAGTGAGTAATTGTGATTGCTTCTCCCATAAATTTAACTTTGGAACTTGTGAGTGGGAATTATTATTATTTTCATTTTTATTATTATTATTATTATTATTATTAGTTCTTGATATCTGACTATTAATAAAAATACAATTATATATGTAATTCATTAGGTTCATAATTCTCGTTTTCAGCATGACATATTTAATAAGTATAAATTTATCATAATTATTTTTATAATATTTATTATTTTTCTTATTTCTACTGCTTTTTTAATAAATTTTCTTTTAAACATTTGAAAAGTAGGTCTGATTGTTACATGGTTATTAAACCTTGGTTCATTTTCTCATATTTATTTTAATTTTTAATGAAAGAATGTTGATATAACAAACAGTTCAAATTTTGATTTTTTTTTTTTAATACTCTTTGTACAGCTAATTACATTTTATGAGTTTTTTCTTTACTTTATTGAATACGTGCCTTTTTTTCTTTTATTTTGTTTTTCCGTTTATTTTCCCTATATATATATATATATATATATATATATATATATGTGCTTTTATGTGAGTTTTATGATGCTGAAGAGTTGTTACGGAAGATAAAGAAACTGTTACGTAGTTACATTACATTTTATCCTTAAAGGGTTACTTTTTATGGGATATATCTCACTTAGTTTGTTATATATTTTATCATTACGTTGCATTCCAGCAAATTCAATCTATGTTTGTTAAAGTAAATAAATATATATATTTTGATTTTTATTTAACTTTTTTTTACCTATTGATTTATGATTAATTTAGACTTGAATTTAACGTAATATTAAAAGTGTTATTTTTTCTATTTTGTTAAAAAGTTTGTGATCCGAATCGAATTTTTTTATTCTATCCAGAAATCTATTTTTTCTACGAATTTGTTCATTCGGAAATATCTCCAACCTTACAGCTCGTTGCAACAAAATTTATAATTTTAGAAGTGCTTATATTCTGAAATTCCTTCTATAAGATGAATTTATGAAATTAGTCGTGTTACTGGAGAAACCCTTTAGAAACTAAAACTTTTTTTATTTATTAGTAAGACAAATCGAAAAGAAATTTGAGGGAATGTGAATATCTTCAATTTTTTTTAGCATGCTTTGTTCACTTCGTATACTATACTTCGTAGTATTATTTTAAATCTTTTAAAAATACCTTTTTGGTTGAATTGGATACGTCCTTAAACGACATATCTGAGAGAAAAAAACTTCTACCTAACGTTCTAAAGTAGTTTGTTAACACTTTTATTTCAAAGGTTATTCAATTGATTTTCAAGAACAAAAGGAAATCAATTGTTTTTTGTTATCTTCCGTTTTTTGCCATTGCCATTGTGTTAGCAGATGTTAGAAATTTATTTGGTAATTTTGAGTTTGTCGACTGTAGTGAATTTAGTTGAATTTTATTGAACATTTTCTTCAATTTATTTCGCTAAGGAATCGTTTTTCATCAAATTTTAGCTAAGCAATTGTTTTTTCATCTTGATGAAAAACAATTCTGTCATGCTGTTACACTTGCATTGATAATCTTAATACGCAAAATCTATGCATTTTTTTGTTTTTGCTGGATGAATTCACCACAGAAGCTTACAAAGAAGCTTTTACGTGGGATTATAACGATGGAAATTCGTAGCATATGAAAACTTCTATACCTGAAAGTATAAAAAAGTAATATTTTTATATTACTATAGTACTTTTGCATTCTTCTTTGGATAATTGTAATGATTTTAGACTACTTTTTAATTTAATCATAAAAATCACGTGTACGAAACGATCTTTCACAGAATTCTGAGTATTGATCTAAAAATAATTTGTTAATTCTCCAGTTTAACTCTACGTCTCTGTCGTAGTTTACGACTATTTTATAAAAGTAATGTAGAATTTACAAATTTATTTGTTTTTTTTTTTAGGTTTTAGATGGTGTGTTTTATAACTGAACTGATTTTAATTTAAAATATTCTGAATTTTTTAACCTATATTTGTTCTCAAGAGAATTATTGCGCTTTTATTTTGATGATAGCTTTAGCTATATATACTAAGTATCAGTTTCAATCAAGTTCAACAATAATAGATCTGTTTATTTTTCATTAATTATTACTCGATATTATTTTTTCTCAATGAATTTTACAATGATTCCGTTATAATTTTATTAATTAATTAATTAATCATAAATATCTCTAATTTATGTTATAATTGACTGAGACAGAAAACTTTTAATGCAAAAAATTCATTTATTTTACGGATTTTTTTTTCTAAATAATTATTATAAACAAGTGATATTTTTCCATTTATTATTAAAGAATCTGTTTGTTATAATATTTAATGTAAATATTACATAGTACATTAAGTATTAGCATTATGTATTTACATTAAAAACATATTTGTAGCTATGGATTGACCTAAATTATTTTTTTTACACAAAAAGTAAATATTTATTTGTTGGAAAAAATGAAAACACAAAGAATATTCTCCATCTTTCTTAATGTAATTTCTTCTTATGTTCCAATTATCGTTTTAGAATTCCTTTTCTACTGTTCCTATTTAAATAAAGTCGATATCCCATCCCCTCTGGATACATTTATGCTGAATTGTGGATGAGATAGACGGATACTGTTGAAAGGATTACTAAGCTTTTAGTTGGACTTTTGCTTCTTTTCGTGTCCCTCTGTAGACAGAGCTACGCATTTCACCACTTTTCCCTTATCCGTGATGCTTTCCTTTCGTTTAATGATCTCTTGATTTTAGACAGATGATTACTGGATTCCTTGCAAAGAATATGAAGTGTTAAGAGTTACTGGCTCCATGGAATTTGAGTACCGAATTTGCGTATGGACCTTCTACACATTCTTATATTATCTGTACAAGAATATTAATTTAGGGCTGAGATAATTTTTGGATAATTCGTACCCTGTTGATACATGCATATATCAGTGTGACGTTTGCGTTTACATTTCTTAAAGCTCACTAAGTAGTTGTGGTTTGTTATTTAAAACCGTGATGTTTATTCCATTTATAATCTAAACATAAATAGAGTGATAACTTTTTTGTTTTAAGTTTATAATTTTTGTATGTGAAAAGATTATTTTTATTTAACTTTCCTTTTGTTAATTATGACTATTTGCAGGCGTTTTTATCTTTTGTATACATGAACGTTGTGTTAATGTGAAACAGTAGGGCTTTTTAGTGTTTGATAAAGGTTTTAATATTAAGCCCGCATATCATGCACATATACAAAAATTAAAGTACTGCATTATTACATACACTACATCAAAAACGTAGTTAGTAATAAGCGTAGGGCGTGCTAAAATTAAAAAAAAACAAGCAGATACTGAATATTGAAGTGCGAATGAATAAAAAAATGAGAGATGTAATCCTCCCTTTTTTCAATACTGGTTTAATTATGAACCGAGTGGATATCTGAAAATGAGTGAGAGATAGAGAAGTATTTTGGTACTTACTACAGTGCATTCCGACAAATTTCTATACAATGAATCTCTCGTAAATTTTTGTATCCTATTTCATTTTTTTTTTTTTTTGTTTATTTATTTACGTTTGTTATGATTTGTGAAATGTAAAAATTTTTTCTTCCCTTTTCTCTTTCAAAAAGTATAGTATTGTTTATATATAATATATATATATATGGAGCTTTGTAGCTATTATAGTGTAATAATTTTCCTCATTGTCAGTTATTTTCATTATAGCAATGTAAAAAGCGTGAAGTACTTTATATTCAAATGCATAAACACTTATCGGTCACTGTCTATCTTTTTTTAAGTTTTAAACCCAGTTCGGCATACTTTCTATTATTTTTTCTATAACAATCGATTTCTTTCCTGTTTCAAAACTCTGAAGTAATGTATATTCAATGTTTAAGATAATCTTTAACTCGGATAATAGGAATTTAAAAAAAAATTAATTGTCAATCAGTTACATCCTAACATTTGATTATTTTTTCTTTTGTTCTTCCATACAAAATTTTTTGTCATGTCTCTTAGACATTTAAAGGTCATACTAAACGTCCAGATTCAATATTGCTTTTTTCCATTAAAATTCTTTCTCCACTTGTGCTTTTTTGGTATTAAAATTCAAACATCCTTTAGAATAGACAAAAATGAATATTTTGAGTTTTGAAAATTAATTTTTTTTCTAAAGTTGAAGCCGAAGTTTTTTGTAGGAAAATATTTTCGCTGCTGTTTCAAAAAAAAACTAAATACCCAACGACTCGCGTTTTCTTCATCGATGATATCATGTACATTATAATGATTATGTTCTCGCATTTATAATTTGTCTGTGAAGTCCTTAAGTCTTTTGATTTTATAACAAGAAATATTGTAGAATGCAACAAATAATTCAACGTTTCGAAAATATTTTTCAGAAATTAGAGGGAAAATGAAAATGATTATTTAAACATGTATAAAAATCCGATTACGCAGCTCTTGTACACTTTATCAAAGGCAAAAACAAAATATTAATTTTAAAATATGTTTAGAGCAGGGTTTCACAATCTGGGGGTCGAGGTGATATAAAAGGGAGATCGCGAAATCAGCCTTCAACTTTGCACATAAACAATAATGAAATAATTTTGTGATAAAAAACTATTTATTATAAATATTCTACTTACACTTATAAGTGCACATGTAAAGAAAATAAATGAATTAAATTTTTACGTTTTTTTTTTCATTTAGAAGTTTCTCCATACGTGGATTTATGTTCACACAAAAGAAAATTGTTTTCAAGTGATAAAAGACGATTCTTATATTTACTTTATAGCGTAACCATAGACAAAAAGCCTTTTTGACAGAGATGAGACGTGGTGAAAGGGATTAATATTTTCGATACTTATGTGACAAAATTCCCATATTCACTTTGACGAGCAAGCCAAACCGTACCTAAATCTTCAAATGTGAATTTTTTTAACGTTTTATCGGCAGACTTTTCATCCGCTAATTTAGCAGCTGCAACAACATTTTCACTAAATGTATTCAGTACCCATCTCTTCGAGAAATCATTTTTATCTTCCGGGAAATACTCTGCCAACTGAACTTTTAGGTTACGCAAGTGCTTCTTCATGCTATCCAAACAGTGGTGAATAATAGTGTTTTCTTCATTAAGATTTTACCTAGTATAATCGGAAGTGAGCGGAGACATATCATAATGTTTGTTTTAAAGGCAAACAACCTCGACATCAAGCTTCTTAATGAAAGCATGAGCTTTATCATTAATAAAATATTTTTATCACGTTCTTGTAAATTCACATTCAAGTCGTTTAAATGCGAAAATACATCAGCTACGTAAACCAACTGCAAAATATACTCGTTATTCTGTAAAAAAAAAACCATTGGTATTGCCGTTTGTTTATCCTGGAAAAATATTATTAATTTAACTCGCAGTTCCAGTAACCGGTTAACACTTTCCACCGCGATAACCATCTGACTTCTGTATGGAAAAGAAGAGATTTTTTCTTTTTGCCCATTTCATCGCATAGTTTAGCAAACTATTCTGTACTGGTCGATTGGACTGTATTGGACCCCTGGTCGAGAGGACTGTATTGGGCCTATTCTGTATTGGTCGACTGTTAATAAAATTAACCTTTTACAGCTTTACAAGGAATTCGTTTGAAATTTTCCGGCATATTGTTTGTGGCAAGAGCATGTCTGTTAAGAAACAGTGCGTCCATTGTCCTCCTTGGTGTAGACGATCTTTTTCAGAAATCTACTGTTCTCTCCTGTTATCGTCTTTGCACCATCACTACGTACTGCAATACATTTTGTTTAGTCTATATTACAGTTTTTAGTAGCTTCATAAGAAACATCAAGAAGACATTGTTCTATTGCACGAGCAGCTATTGATTTGCAAAACGACATATTTTCTTTGATTGATCTGTCCTATCGCATTCATATCTCACAAAAAATAAGAACTGAGAAATTTTTGCTACATCTGTTGATTCATCAAATTGATTACTAAAACATTCACTTGAACACACTTTCAGAATTATCTGATCGCGAACATCGGCAGCCATGTCATCGATTCGCCTTGATAGTGTGTCGTTAAAAAGCGAAATTTTTTTCAGTGTTTTTGCTTCTTCCTCGCTTATTAAAATACTGACCATATCGATTGCATTAGACAATATGAGGTTTTCTGCGATTGTATGGAATTTGGACATCTTACCTATTTTTATTTTTTTTTTATTTCAAAACGTAAATACGAATCTTGAATTTAAAAAACATGTGTAGCATTTGAAGTTCCTTATCCATTACAGTTTCCCGTGCTATTTATTATATTAAACTGAGTTAAATAAAGAGTACTGAAGTGATTGTCTGTCTATTATATATATATCAAACATCACAATAAAAACAATTAAATTTAATAAATTTATTATATAGAAATCTACAAGATAGGTTTTTACTAATTACATTGTACATTCTTGTTCTTTGAAACGCTCTAATGTTTTATTGAGTGTCATATACATTTTTATTTTCATAAAGTTTTCAATAGCACGGCAATGACCAAACTGTTAACCAACACATACCGCTTACTATTTAAATCTTTTTTAAATTTTGTATATTTAAAAAAATATTAAAAAAGGTTTTCATCGTCAACTCTGCCTCTTATGTATTCATTTTTTGTCGTAACAGGAATTAGGCCTTTGCCTTTTCTAATTTCATAACATTGCAATTATACCGAGGTCGTCCAATATCCCTTTTTCCATTAGACATTTAATAAGTATAATTATTTGTCAGTATTCTTTGATTTTCGTTGTCTTAAAATATTCTTTCCAATTTCCTTAATATTCTTTCACTCTCTCAATAATAGCGTATATATACTTCATTAAATGCTAAATCTTTCCGTGTAGAACGTTTGACTTTTCGCAAAATTTAATCTTTTCTGCTGCCATACAACAGTTTTTTTTTACAATTTATAAAACTTTATTTTTATCTTTTGTTCGTTGTTCTATTCCTTAAGCTCTATTTATGGTACCACATATTGTTTTCAATCTGTTTACCGTCTATATGTCATTCACTGAATCATAAGTTAATCATATCCTAAATAATTAATAGGAGAAATTATTCTAAAACCACATTTTCATTGTTATAATGTATTTCAGTGTTATTATTGTTTTATTATCTTTAATGGAAACTCTGAAAATGTATATTTTATTCAATTTTTTCAACAATAAAATCGATTTTTGCAGCAAATTCTATGCCTTCATTTAATCTTCAAATTATCATATGTTTTATCTTCAAATTATTATTATCTGTTTTTATGAAAAAATGTTTGTAAGGAATCGTTTTCACAAGTTTCAATATCCGGATTTACTTAATTAAATTATTTTTTCCATTTTCTTAAAAAGCATTTAAATAGGTATTAAACAGAAGGGCAGCACCCTTATTGTTTTTTATTGATTAATAGTTAGTTATTTATTTCGTACGTATTTCTCCGTAATTTAGCTTTATTCTGTATTCCAATAAAACGTTTTAATTACCTAAAAAAGATGGTTAAGGTATTATATATAATATATATAAAAGAATATATATATATTCTTTCAAATAATATTGAGATGCAGTCTAGCAAGAGTTTCTGTTAGCACATACGACTTCCTTCGGGGAAGGGAGCGCATTTCATCCTCCAACAACTAGTGTCCCATCAAGCGCATTCCCTCTAGACCGAAAGCCTTTCAGTGGACGAACTGAAGGGGAAAAGACGCAAATACATTGTACACTCGTACATTGCTAGTCTCCCAATGATAATCCAAGTAATAATAATTTATTCAGCTTGGTCTGAATGCAGGATCGGAATGCAATACCCATTTACGAATTAAAACAAAACAAATATATAACCGCCAATAAATAAATAAGTACCCGCTCGATAATAACAAAGACCGAGCAGCAAGAGACTGTTGTCCAGGCTCTGTCATGAATAGGAGGATATGTATCCTCCTATATCCCTGCGTTCCGTTCCGTACCAATAGCTTCATAACTTATGAAAACCTTACGAGTTTCTAGATTATATTCTTTTAAGCTTTTCAATTCGTTTAATTTCAAAGATATAGCCCTTCTGAAAACCAATTCCTTCTTCAAATAGTACAGCTTCTGCTATATCTTTTTAGCGGTTGTTTCCTGTCGTATAATATCACATTAAGCACGGTATTGTCTGAATGATTGAGCCATTAAGGCGATCTTCTCAATAGTCGGAGGGTTTATCAGTTGGTAAGGATTTATCAATGTTGTAATTTCAGCTCTTAAAAAAAAATATGATTTCTACGCCAATCTCCAAGCGTTCGATTATTTTTCCTAGATTTATTTAATAAAAAAAGAAATTGAAATTTATTGAACACTTCACCCGCTTAATCAAAGCTCAGTTTTTAATCCATTTAAGCCAGCTGTTTTATGTTTTTCATTTTACTTAATGTTTCATCTAATTCATCCAGTGTTAATATATCAATTCCAAAACATTCAGTCGTTTTACACTCAAAGTTACGATATATAAATTTATATTATAATCCTCGGAAGGATTTCTTCATTTAATATAATACCTACTGTTTTCTCAAATTTAAATATTGATAAACATTTTAAAAAATATATTTCGTTGAAAGAATTGTCTATTTATTTTTCCCGAAAATTTTCCTTCTTTTTGTCCCAATTTTACCAAAAATATTTCATTATGGAATCATAAAATTAACGTTTTAATGTAAAATTGTCTTATAATTTTAATTTAAATAATTTTAATTTTTTATAGAATTTTTTTTAGATCACTTTTTCCCGTTTTACAGATCTGCTCTGAAAAAAAGCCAACAATTTTTTACATTTACATTGAAAACTCTACCGTCATGCAAAGTGAATTGCGTTTTGAAATTTTACTTTTAACAATGGATTATAAATATTTTGAGGGTTAATGATTAGCCCAGACCAAGAAATAAATAATAATATCAAATCAGTCAAATTATTCATGGTTTTATGAAAACTAATTTCCAGTAAAAAATTAAAACTTAATAATATTAAATTAAAATATCGTTTCTCGTTGATATTTATAGAATTTTATAAAAATTTTGAATTTATTAATAATATTAAAATATTTTAAGAAGTATTTCTTTTAATTGTAATCTATGAATAATATAAATATAAGTGATTTAAAATTTAATACGGATTGTATATTTCTTAACAGTTATTTAGCTAAAGAAACTAATTAAATAGAACCTTAAAGAAGGTTATTAATCACATTTAAACATTAAATTTCTACCATTTATTATACTTAATTATGAAGCAATATAAATGACGTGTCTCTTTCTTGCTTTTGCTTTTGTAGTATATTATACAATTCTAATTCATCATACTTACTTCAGATTAGCATTGTACCAAATAATAAAATTAATTTTAATTTGTGTGTTTATATAAATAATGAAGCTTAATATTCATAATAACAGTAATCATGACGAATATTACAGTAAACTTTTGTTCAGTATTTTAAAATATTTTACTGGTAAGTATTTCTAAAGAAAGAAAATGTCGGTTTTTTTTCACTTATGAGTTAATTCATGATAGAAGATTTGTAATAAGTGAGAATAGGAAAATGTAAATTTGTAGCGTTTGAAAAATGCCACGCCCAACCGGGATTCGAACTCGGAAGGTCCGTTTTAATAAAAATGATTTATTTCTATATATTTTTATATAATCTATACTTCTATATATGTAATCTATAATATCTATAATTTTATATTTATTTCTAATATAAATGATATTTGTATCTATATTATTAATAATGATTTTATTTCTGATTTATTTCTAAAAAATAAATAAGAATTAAGAAAAATTAATTTTCATCTAGTTTTATTACTATTTAAAAAGTATAATGTAATGTAAAACCTTTAACCTTTTTTTAAGGGAAATGTTTCCTTAAAAAACTGTTTACCTTTACATATTAAGTTCATCTGTAATGGGATTAGGTAAATAATTTTTTATAAAAAAAATTCTTATACGAGTATATTACATATATATATTAACACATTATTATACGTACATATTGTTTATTATACCGGGTGATTCAAAAAGAACTTCACAACTTTAAAAGCATACAAAAATTATTGAGATAACTTACAGATTCGGTTGAGATCTCATTTCATAGAAAAACACATAAAGTTTGTTACCAACATTCACTTTGGTATGATATGGCTTCCATTTGTAACGCGATGTACATCCCACCTGAAGTTGATTTCATTCCAGACTGTAGCTAGCAAGTAGGGCGTTACCTCTGCAGCTGCGGCATTAATTCGAGGTTTTAACTCAACAAGATCAGTAGGCAAAAGTGGTACATAAACCCGATCTTTAATGAAACCCCACAAGAAAATATTTAGCTCAGACCGATTCACCTACCTGGGAATCGAGTAACAAGAAAATCTCAGACTTCTAGGCGGTAGTGGGGTGGTGCCCCGTCTTGCTGATAGCGTCCATCTTGGTCATCATCGTCTAACTGTGGAATTAGAAAAGTTTGGAGCATGTCCAGATAAACATTTTGTTAAATAATGTTTTTTTCTTTTTTGTTAAGTGGCTTGTATTATTATATGAGTTTATATGGTTTCTGTAATATTTTTCTTCTGGTAGCTTTTTCTCGTTTTTTTGGATTTTTTAATATAAGATATATTTTAATCGATTTTGGTTGATTTGAATATTTTAGATATTTAAATAACATGTTTTTCGTGGGGGGGTGGGTTTCTATTTTTTGTGTTATTTTTACTTGGTTAAAATTGTTATTTGGTTGTATGAACAAAACCATGCTATATTTTGCCATATTATGGCAAAATATATGTTTGAAAATCAAAGTAATATTATTAATTAATATATTTCAACGCGTTTTTAATATTTTTTTGATGAACCAACAAAAACAATTATATTAACCTGATAATTGGGATACAGCGTTGATATAACAACCTGTTTCAACGAAGGTTTGATGCCAAGTGTAAATTGTATGTCTACTAGGAGGCTCCCTACCTTACTCTCTACAAAAATTACGTTGAACTGCAGTTACTGACTGCAAATCGTGAAACAAAATCACACAGCGAGCACATTCTGCATCAGTAAATGTATCCATTTTTAACTACACTGGTGACAGCGCTGGTGGCTGAATTCTATACTACTGAACTACGTAAGTCAAAACTTGATATGTTTTGCTATAAAACCAGACCTCAACCGAATCTGTAAATTATCTCAGTAAATTTTTATGTGCTTTTAAAGTTGCGAAGTCCTTTTTGAATCACCCGGTATATTATACATAAATAATATGTTTAAGAAAATGGGTTATACATTCATTGGTATGAATGAATTAAGAAGAATCATTTGTCATTTGTAGAACCCTACTTTCTTGAAAAAAAAATTTATGAAATATTAAAAAAATAAGGTAAAGAATTCATTTTTAAAAGTAATATTGATCAATATTAGAAGTAATTTTGAGCAATACCAAAAGTTTATTTTTCTCCAAGTTCGATTAGTGAATTATGTAATAATAAAAAAATTTAATTTTCCTTATTATTAAATCGTAAATCTTCAAAGTTATAACAGCGTTGAAACACGTTATTATGTTATCAAAGATAGTTGAAAGACTCCTAAAAATTAAAATAATTTAAATTTCATGACTTGAAAATAATATTTTCTTTTGTTTAAATCTGCTTTGTTTCATACAAAGAAAAAATTAGTGGACTGTTACGGTCGCCCCTTCAGCCAAAAATAAAATAATGAATAAAGAAAAAGAGTGGATTTACAACAAAACTGCGGCGTGAGGTCGTAGTCACTCTTACAAAAATATTTCAAAAGAATAAAGAAAATATTAAAATGGCTCTATATGAAAAAAGAAAGTAAAGGAAATAAGTTAACATAAACGCCTTGATGTGAGAAAATAGAAAAATAGAATAGATTGTGGTGTCTTGTGCGTAGGTGCAGATCGTTTGTTAAGTCTATTGTACCCCGCGGAAGCGTAAATAAGTAGTACCGTATTCGGTCAGCACTAATTCAAAACTGATTAGTCTTTCTTCTACCCAAAACAGAACAACGGGAGGAGTACAGAGGTGGATAGCCCTCATATACTGTTGTCTGTTTTCTTGATTATTTTTAGATTTAAAAATTTTCTACATTTAGGTCCGATACAAATTTGAAAAACTGTATTTTTTCATGTCCTCTTTTTTAAATCTTACATAATTTGACTTATTAAAATAATTAATTTTATATTTTTTGTTTTTATTTTATTTCAAATTATTTATCGACTGTTGTTATAGCTGTTATTTTTGCTTTAACACTCAAATTTAAAATCGTTTAAGCTAGGATTTAATACTTTCCCAATATGTTAAAAAAAATACATAAATTTTTTGTTGTTGGCCGTTATATTGGGTGAAAAAAAAGACTCGATAAATCGGAATATCAATATTTGTCGAAACGTTTATATTTACACATCCTGACAATGTAAAGGCTGATAGAGAAAAATTTTTTTTTAAATGTTACTTTTGTATCACAACTTCTTTTTGTTGCATCTTATTACTTTTACTCTATTTTCAGAGTGAATATTTCTCTTAGTAGTAATAATAAGAAATATATATTCCTTTGGCTTAATAAACTAATAAATTACCATAACTTTAATTAATAAAAGCTATTAATTATTATTAGTTTCCTGCTAATATGTTACCAAATATCAATTTACTATATTAGTTATTTAAGAAGTAGCTCATTATTATCTAGTAAAATAAACTCTTTACATAATCCATATAACCTAATACTTTTCCTAATTATTTATAGTTATCTAGAGTAGTTTAAGTTACTTATTACTGCGAATATAATAACCAATTAATTTATAAAAGAGCTTTCATTCCTATCTTGAATACGCGGTTGATGTAAATATACATCAAACTTTGTGATACTAATGACGGCCAAAACCAAATAACCGTCAAAGGTTTACCCTTAAAAATTACGGAAATATTTTTTTTTAATTTATGAATTACCTCTTAGATAATCCTCAAAATAAAAAAAAAGGTAGTACTTTTCTAATTAATTTTCGTCTGTAATTATATATTGATGATATACTGTTATTATAATAGTTTTTAATAACAGAAATATTTATTTTCAAATTTTAAAAACATGTAATTACAACTCTTCAATAAGAAAACAAGCGGGAATTGTAATAATTAATGAACTTAAGCGGCATGAAAGGAGAAGATTAGTACTCAGCAATCTTTACCCAACGGTACTGAAAAAATTAATAAAGTAAAATAAAAAAAAGATATTCCTAAAAATTTAGTTGGTCAAATGACGTTAAGAGTTGGTTGATAATTGTGATATACTTTGATTATTTGGTATTTTGGTTTAATTGTGGTATAATTGAGGTCACATATACATAATTGTTTTTTTTTAAATAATAAATACTTCTTAATATTATCTACTCGTATATACTGTTGTTTATTGATACAGTTTTAGGAAATACTCGTAGTTTATTTTTCTAAAATAAAAACCTAGCAGCTAACCGGAAAATTTCTGCAAAAACATCTATCGTTCAGCAAATTAGATACCGTTGACAGAACGATTTCCGACAACTGTAATGAGTTTGTTGTTTATTTTATTTTTTTTATTTTGATCATAATTTCAGCTAAAATATGAATAAAGAATCTTCATTTCTTATATTGTTTAAATGTTTAAATTATCCTTTAGTTAATACGTGTATATATATTTTCAAATAATATATAATATGTACGACACAATTACACCTTTTTTTTTTAAATTTAGATTAGCTGTTATATATTGTAATAATGTTTACACTTATAGCAGATTTCTATTATAAGAATAAACATTATTAGTAATGTTAATAACAATAAAATTAAAAAAAAATAATAATAATTTTATATGTCGGAATAATGTTGATAACAATAAAATTTTTAAACAAAAAAAGATAATATTTATATGTCGGAATAGAGTTTACTAAGATTGGGTAGGGATAAAAAAAAATAAAAAGATCTGACGTACAAGAACATGGAAAATTTAATATATTGTAGTACGCATCACAAAATACGTTCTGCGATCAAATAAACTGAATTCCCTTACTGCGTCTTCTGTTGATGGCTCAGCTCGTTTATGGATTGATTACATTCCAGTTCTTGGCAAATAGGTTTTATGGCTTTTAATTCAGGACAAATGTGTCCTGAATTATACCGTATGTAGCTCTAATATATTTGTACCACATGTACGATATTACATTTATGTCCTGTTTTATTTTTGGTTGAAATTGTTTATGCCTATGACATTATCTCACTTTTATTGTATTTTTTTTAGATTTTTTAAAATTTCTTTTATGACCTAGCGTCGTTTTTTTAATGATATAGAGATTCTAATTATAATTTATATGAGATTAATTTTGGTTTTTATTAATTCAGTTTTTTTTTTTTTACTTATCCAACATTTCATGTTACGTTCTAATTTAGGGTTTGATGGTGTGACAGAAAACAGTGTTACTATAACATGTTTACACACTATAGTCATTTATCTTTTATACTCATCCATAAACAACGTAATTCTATGAGAAATTTTTCATTTAATTAGTATCGATTTAAATTTTTAAAGTTTTTTAAAATCACTTTCATTAATGTTTTTTTTGTACTTTTTTGGTTGACAAATCTTTATTTGTCAAGTATATTCTTGTAGTACAATTGTATATCTTTATCTGTATTATTCTTAATACACAAAATTATTAAAACTTTCAAAAATTTGTCAATACTTATTTTTTCATCAATTATTTCATGGTTTGATTCACTTCTCTATTTCTTTCTACTTAACGCTTATCTTTTTATCTTAGCTTTCCTTTTACATCCAACCTCATGCTCTTTATCTAGATAGTTTCATACAATATTCCATGTACTTCCTTAATTAGTCTAATGTATATATATATATAATTAACTTTTACCTTCTTTTACTGTTTCCATCTTTTACGTATTCATTTATTGCTAAATTGTTTATTATATTCTTCTTCTACCAGTATGTTTTTTCTTGACTTCTAGTAAAAACTTTCTCTCCTCTTCATTTCTAAACTACTTTGTTTTTTACCATTTCAGCCTACATAATTTTTGATATCCTTCATCACATTTGAAATTCATTCGGTTTTTTTTTTATTTCTTGGTTTACTACTGTCTGTATTTTACTACTTCATTACAATCCGGTTAAAATAAATAGTTTACTCTTTTTGAAAATCCTAAACAGTATTTAATGACTTTTTTTTTCTACGTGAAATCTCTCGTTTACTTTTTTATAAAGTTCTCGTTTCTTTTTTTTGTTTTCTTCCGTATTTTCAGATTCAATTTTCGTTCATTTTAATTTATTTTCGTGTTTTTAGTTTTTCTTCCGTAATAAGTTTATCGTTATTTTTTATTCTTCCACACGCTGTAAAATTCTGAGATGCAAGGACTTTTTTAATAAAAGTCCGAACATGTTTCGGGTGCCCTTTAATGTCTAATAGAAAATCAATTTATTGCAGCAAATATTTACTTCATAAACATAAAATTATTTTAATGTTTACTATGCTAATCCCTTTTTGAGTAAAGGTAAACCAATATCCCAAGGGATTTCAGATGGGTTGGAATGAGATTATTGATCTCCTATTATGATTTATCTGGATGTATTGTCCCTTTTTTATAAAAAAACTTTCCTTATTGATGCCTTAAAATGTGTGATGTCTTCTTCCGGGAGGTGCTTTGTTGGTTTTTTTGTCAAGACATCTACTGCATTTGTGATGAGAATTTAACTACACAGTTATCCTGAAATACAACTTTATGTATCTGAGATGAACGTATCCGAGATCTCCAAATCTTATCTTTTGGCTATTCACGGCTATTCAAAAAAAGCAAGTTTTTCACCGAGGAGTTATTGTATAAAATGTGAGCCTTTTTTATTCTCTGTTTCTGATCTCGAAATTTTATTCTAGAATCACTTAACTAATCGTAGATAAATTATTAAATAACGAGGGTAAGTCAGTTATTATTCGCAATGTAGTTATAAATTTTATTGCAATTCAAATAGGAAACTTACATGTACATTATTTTTCAACATAGTCCCCTTGCATTTCAACGCACTTGGTTCATCGTTGCACAAGATTCCTGATGCCCTCATAAAAGAAGGTTTTCTGTTGAGCTGCGAGCCAGGAATGCAACGCTTCTTTCATTGTTTCGTCCGAGGTAAATCGACGGCCCCTTAATTCTGTCCGAGGTAAACGGCCCCTCTTTTGAGTGGACCAAACAAGTGGTAGTCAGAAGGGGCAATATCAGGACTATTCGGAGGATGAGCCAGTACTTCAAAGTTGAATTTCTGGAGCGTTTCAGCAGTGTGGACAGCAGTATGTGGACGGGCATTGTCGTGCAACAACACAACACCTTTCGATAGCAGTCCTCGGCGTTTGCTTCGAATTGCAGGCTTCAGGTTGGCAGTAAGCATCTCACTGTAACGCGCACTGTTTATTGTCGTGCCCCTTTCCTCATAGTGTTCCAGTACTGAGCCTTGTGAGTCCCAAAAAACCGTAAGCATCAGTTTGCCTGCGAATGGTTGGGTCTTGAACATCTTTTCCAGGGCGAATTTGGATGTTTCCATTCCATACTCTGCCGTTTACTCTCCGGCTCGTAATGATGGATCCATGTTTCGTCACCAGTGATGATTCTGTCTACCCGTTCGTTACCATTGCGATCCAAATGTTTTTGGCAGATGTCCAAGCGCGTTTGTTTATGCAACTGTGTGAGTTGTTTTGGGACCCATTTTGCACAGACTTTATGAAACCCATGTCTGTTGTGGATGTTCATAGGCAATTAATAATGATAATAAACAATATCTGTATAAAAAAAGTTAAAGAAAAAAGACAATTTATACAAAATTAAGAAGGATAGAATCCTTAAGTATATCTGGAAATACGCAAGAAATTCGAGATCTTGGAATTGGAGATCAACTCCAGGATTTGATGTTGGAACATGGTCTGAGAAGAAAAAACTTGACCAAACTTTTTTGCATAGGATACAAATTTACTGAAAACGTAAGTTTCCATTAAAAAAAATAATATTTTTAATAATTCTACAAACTTCATCAAATCGGAAGTTAATGCTGCCGTTTTTTTCTTCTCAAAACAAAATAATCTTTGATTAAAATATTTGTTAAGATTCATTATTTTTATCTTCAATTTTTTTTATTATAAAGATAAAAACTTTAAAAAAATACCTAACCTAAACTATAAAAATTTCTTCCGCAGTTCTACGCAAGATGACCGACTTTACTTTATTTTATTTTGTATATATGTATAATTTTTTGCGCAAGAAATATACAAAACAAGAAATATAAAATGTAGAATAATATAAAAACAAGAAATATAAAATAAATCAGAAAACTAAGAGGTATAATTTTTTTTTAATCTAATATTAAAATATATTTTCCGTTGATAAGAAAATTAAATTATTATAACCGTAATTTGACGAAATAATTAAAAATAATGAGTAAACCCTTCACACAAGCATTAAGTTTAAACTCATTTACCTCTATGACTCACTGCTTAAGTGCGTATGAAAAATACACCAATACAAAATCAACGTAACTTCAAATTGGAGTTATGTTGTCTGTCGTCGATCTTAAATTGAGCGTAACTGATGAATTTTCACATCATATTTTTACATGCACAATTCATATACACTCTCTCTTTTTCTGTTTAGCTTCCGGAACCACCGTAAGGTATTACTTCAGAGGATGAATAAGGATGATATGTATGAATGAAGTGTAGTCTCAGGTCGACCATTCCTGAGATATGTGGTTAATTGAAACCCAACCACCAAAGAACACCGGTATCCACAATCTAGTATTCAAATTCGTATAAAAGTAAACGCATTTATTAGGATTTGAATCTTAGACTCTTGACTTCGAAATTATCTGATTTGCGATAACGAGTTAACCACTAGGTGGGCTAACTTCAGATACACTACTACAGCATATCTAATTTCAATGAAATTGATTTAATAGTTTTGGAGATTTTCGAGCCACAATTTTTTTTTTAAATTGGGCCCAAATGATACAACAATACAACTAGTTGCAATTTAACAACTTACTGTCCTTTAATTTGGCGCCGATTCGGAAATTTTAAAAAGAATTTAAAAAGTATTACTTTTTACTTCCTTGTAGGAAGTAAAGGAAATATTGTGATTTCGGTTTTCAGATTTCAACGGAAATATCCATTTTGACTATCCCTGAATCCATTTTGACTAGTTTCGGCGCGACGTCTGTACGTACGTACGTATGTATGTGTGTATGTATCTCGCATAACTCAAAAACGATTAGCTGTAGGATGTTGAAATTTTGGATTTAGCACTGTTGTAACATCTAGTTATGGACCTCCCTTTTTGATTGTAATCAAAATTAAAATAAAAATTTTAATTAATGACGTATTTGGATCTTAAAGGGAAGCACATCGGTTTGAATCAGACTTCAAATCCTTTTGTTTTTTTTAACTTTTGTTTTTTTTTAAATTTAAATATATCGATTTAATAATTTTTAGCTCGTGATTGTAAAAAAAAGTACAGTAAATAATAATTCAATGATTATAAAAAAAATGAAAAACATTATTAGTAAAATAAAATTTTATGTACTTTTAAAAATGTGTAATGTAATTTAACAGGCATTACATATGTGTATATGTAATAGATTTGGTGAAACATTTGATTATTTAATATTAATTGAAAATTATAATTTAGAATCGTATTATTTTTTGGATTTTCTAGTTTAATTTCAATTTAATATTATTTAATTATTCTGGAATTTCTGTTTAATTTTATCTACATTAAAGTTAACTGCAGAGTAACTGAAAAATAGACCCTCACAAGAATAACATATACACTGAGGCACACATGCCCGATCTGAAATAAATTGCAAAATATTCTTATCTTTTAGTTCATTACTCCTCTGTTATTGTTGGACAGTATTCTCCCAAGTCGGAATTGATCATCATTTCGTTTGTTTTTTGTTGCCAATTATTTATTCGCTCTTTGGTTTGATATAATTCTTCTGATTTTAATTTGTGTACTCGTTCTCTAGTTTACAAATTTTCTCTCTTTACATTCATCATCCTCTCTTAATTTTTTTAATCTTTCCTTGGTCTTAACGTTTTCTTCCTCTTTATATTTATCATCTTCTCTTATTTTTTTTATTCTTCCCTTGTTCTTAACATTTTCTCCCCCTTCATATCCATCTTCTTGTCGTTTTTTGATATACGTTTATTCAGGTTATCTTTCTTTTTCATATGTGATTGTTTCTTTTTCATTTTTGATTATTCACCAAATAATCCAATAATAAAAACTGAATATTTTACACCGTTAAGTCGAAATTAACATTTGTAACCAGTATACAAGAGTTCACTAAACAGAATATTTTAATTATTATTAACTTTTGTGTGCACGACACACCAGAAATCTAAAACCTTTGTTAATCAGCAACTCACGAAGATACGAATAATACTGATCTAGTAATACGAGTAATAAAGGGACTTTTACTCTATCCTAATATTTCATGTACGTTTGTTGAATTAATAATTGCATAAATATTAGATGTTATAAAAACTTTTATTTCAGCAATTGCGTGACTGTTCACTTCATTAAAGAATGGGAGGATCGTATTTTGCTTTCAAATGGAATAAATTTAAATGAAGTGCAGCGAAAAATGTGTATATGTAATTTAATAGGCGTACAAGGAAGTCAGTGGTGTCCACATCAGAGTTTTTATTTTTAGTGCAGATTTTATAAGGTTTATTTTTTTAGAATAAGGCCTTTAACTTATACAACTAAATGAAATAGCTTACTTTTAAAGAATTAGTTGTTAAGTTTAGTATTTATTTTTCTGTTTCTTGCTTGTAATTTTCAATACTTTTTTTTCATTAATATTTTTTTATCAAGTTTTTTATCATTTTACCGTTACGTTTTTGTATTTAAAATTGTTTTATTTATAATTTTTAGCAGAGTTGCTTCTTGTATATACATATATAAATAAGGAAATTACATTTTAAGTGAATTGCTTTTTTTCGTACCTAAAAACGTAAATAAAAATCAATCTCCTCCCCCAATCGCACCGCGCGACCGAAAGTAACAACGTACATTTTTCTGAAAGTCGGAAAAAATACCTAACCTAACTAAACTGTAAAGAATTCGTTTTAATTAATTTAAAAATACAAAATTAATGACATGTTTAACATTAACGAATAAGAATATTCATTTTCTTAAACAAAAATTATAAAACTGTTGTTGTTTTCCTAATGTAAATCAAAAATATTGTTTCCTCTGTTTTTAATAAAATACATAAATATTTATTCAGGTTATTTAATATTAGCCGGCCTCTGTGGCGCGAGTGGTAACGTCTTGTCGGCCTTTCATCCGGAGGTCTCGGATTCGAATCCCGGTCAGGCATGGCATTTTCACACGCTACGAAATTGTCATTTCATCTCATCTTCTGAAGCAATACCAAACGGTGGTCCCAGAGACTAAAAAAAAGTTATTAAAAGCTATTTAATATTAGATTAAATTAATGTTTTTGTATTTAAAACATTACAGAAGATTAATTAAAGGGCAGTCGTAACTGCTTATCCTTTGCTATGTTAATTTTAGCTATATTGAAGCCCCATTATCTCAGGAACTATTAATGCTACAGGCTTCAAATTTTTTCTGGATACTTGGTATTCTAAGTAGAATAGATGCATCTAGAATTATAACTACAAACCAATTCCGTAATGAAATATAAATTAATAATTATAATAATAATTTTATTTTTCAAGTTTTTAGCAATTGTTTTTTTTTTAACGTGTTATTGTACACATATCTTCATAATTTTAGATGTATTGGAAGATATATAAATATAGAATAATGTCAAAAAAATTCAAGTTGTCAGATAATAAGTCATAAATATAGAAAAATATGATTTTAGGAAAACGGGATTTAAAAATTACATAAATTTTTTTAAGTTACCTTTTAACATTTTCCGCTTCCTTATCTGGATCATCAGTGTTAGCTTCCTGATCTTCTAGCTTTAGGTTTTTATTTCTACTTATCTGTTTTGCCTTTTTTCTGCATTTCTTGAACTGTTTTTTCCGCCTCGGTTACCCGTTTCTTGTCAGTTTTTTTTTTTAATTTTTACGTTATTAAGAACCGGTTTGATTCCAAGATGCTGTAGAACTTTCCACTTGCTAATTTTTCCAATATTAGATGTTGACACTGCATCATGTACTCCAAACACAAGTGTTTCCTTTTCCACAAAAATATTTTTTGGCAACCGGTTCCAAATTATGTGGTTTGAGAGACTAGTTGGAGTCCTGCGTCTGACCATGAAGACATTTTTTTAACAAATCTTCATTAGATAAACTTTGAAATTTTGGCTTTGTAGCTTGAAGAACAGGCAGACATTGGGAGAGAAATTTTGTGCGAGTAAGAATAGTTTTTACTTGCACATTTGCCAGTTTTACTGGCAAATTTTAGCTTCGTTGTTTGCAAAACAGCTGTGATATATTTTTTTTTAAGTCGTAAAAAATGTATTTGTTAATATGCAGTTATGAATCTTATATTAAATGACTTAGAAAATATTGAAAAATAAACTGAGAAAAAATTCCAAAAAACAATTTTTTTGAGCCCTTACCGGTTACGACTGACCTTAATAATACTATAACAAATGATTAATTTTTACCAAAGACAATTAATTAATAATTACACAAATTAATATGAAAAATAGTTTTTTATAATGAAGTCTGATCAAATTTTTATCACTGGATTACAAACTGCTACCTCCATACAGAAATTAAATAATCTTTTTGAATTGAATTTTTTAACGAATTGTATTTATTCCTTTCATTTTTTTTTTCTTTTTAATTTTTTAATGAAATTTAATTTATATTCTAAATTAAATAGCGTAATATTAAAGAATTAATAGTTAAGTAATTTTTTATGAAGTTTTTTTATTCGATCGTTACTTTTTTGTATTTAAAATGTAGCCAGTCTCTATCTGTTACAGAGATTTATTATTCCATCCGATGAATTTTGGTGAATTCATCAACCACATTCATATTCAAATTACAATTTCCTATAACTTTTTACGCACATATGTACGTCATTTTTAGCACTTCAGTTTCATCTATCATTTTCCATTCCTGAATAAATCTGTATGTGAGCATTTATTAGCCAGTTAATTTTCATCTTTAAAATTCAGTTTAATGTTTTAATGGAAATATTGAGTGTGTGTGTGTGTGTGGGGTGTGTGTGTGTGTGTGTGTGTGTGTGTGTGTGTGTTTTGTGCTGATGAACGTTCTCTCCTTCTCTAGCACTGATTGAGCTTAGGGCTAGTGTTATCAACTTATTCAACTGTTAGCTTGTGATTAATAATTCGTCAATTGTCAGTAATCTCTTATAGATTTACTATTAAATCATCTACAACTAATTTGACACATATTGTTGAACTGTTATTTTGTATTACATAATATTGTAATATGTAATACATTTAACACAGATATAAATAAACAAGTCTCTTAAATATAAAAATGAACAAACCTCCTCAGTTCAGTGTTTTTTTGTTTTTTTTTTTTTAAATATGCAATATAAGTAATAATTTTTTAATGATTACAATTTTAACTTTTTAAAATTGAGCCCAAACGAAAGACAATAGAACGAGTTGCAACATAATAAAACCGACCTTTAATTTGGCGTCAGTTCGAAATGTTTAAGAAGAAATTAAAAAGTATGGTTTTTATTATTTTTAGTGCAGATTTTTTAAGAAGGTTATTTTTTTATGTTTTATGTAACACCGCTTGTATAAAAAAACAATATGTAAATAGTAATACAATAAACAAGAATTTTTTGCCTTAATAATAATAAGAAGAAGAAAATGAAATTAGAAAAAATGCATAAAGATTATGTCCCAGCGTAAGGTAAGACTCCTCTTTGGAAGAGGGAATATATATTATATAGCTGTCTCACGAAGAATTGGGAAGAATTTCAGGCCATCTTCTGCAAGTGAGAATAAAGAAAAAAGGCTTATCATAAAGGGTTCGGAAACGCTTCGTTTTCGGGTGCGAAAAAATGTCGGCCTGATTTCTGCTCGAAAAGTAAAATGAAGCCATACTGAAATTTTCAGAAGTTAAATTAAGGAGTAAATTTGATAATTTCATATGTTTATTGACCTGAAAAATAGAATAAGAAATGTCCTAGTAATTTTTGAAAAAAAGATATTGTAAAACAGAAAAAAACCGGTGTCTGTCGCAAAACAAACTTTTTAGATTTGATGTAATTTACACATATTTTAATTTTAAATCAAAACAAGTGTCATTTGAATATTAAAGAAATATTTTAAATTAAAATTAGTTATTAAAAATGAATACGAGTATATAAAAATGTATTGTAAACTAAGATTGCAGCAGTTGTTCATGATATACTCGTTCACTATCTCATCACCATCTGGTGCTCTGTCTTGCGGCAGGTCCCTTACGCCACCGCTCTGTCCATTCATTTTTCTCCTGAGGCTTCTCCTTCGTCCCCTTGTATTTTCCAATATTTACCTCATGTATTAATTTCATCCTTCTTCTTTCTCCTTCTACTACCTTTTATAATGCATTTGTCAAGATTCCAACCATTCCTCTAATCACATTCCTTAACCAGTTCCTTTTCTTTCTTGTACTTCCCGCATAAGTGCTTTTTCTTCTTTAATCCTGTTAATTACTTCCTTATTCCCTGTTTTATCAACCATCTTATTTCTCCCTCCTTCTCCAGATACACATCTCAAAAGCCTCAATCCAGTCCTCTTCCTCTTCTTCTTCATCGTCCATGTTTCATTCCAATACAAGCCACTCCATACATAGCGTTTGGCTAACTTCTTCCTCAACTTCAGACCTTTACTTCATAGTAATTCCCTCTTCTTACTGAAGTCTTCTTTTGCTATCGCTATCCTTCCTTTTTATTTCATTCCTTCAGTTCTCTTTCACGGAAACATCTGTAAGTTTTTACTTAGTTAGTTATCTGTTTATGAATTACAATATTTTCTCTCTCGTTTTGATCTGTTTTATTTTTAATAAGAATTAAGTTTCTTAAACTTTTCTTCGTGTTTAGTTGACGTTACTTGCGTATATTTTATCAAAATTAAATTCTCTACAAATTTTGTTACAAATTTTTATTTGTTTACTTGCAATTTAACAAAGTTATACGTCAACTCTAAAAAATTGTGTTCTGTGACACCAAGTTTGTGTTTTACAATAATTTTTTTCAAAAATTACAAGAGATACAGTTCTGGAAGTTGTTTAATTCAATTTTTTTTGGGTCAGAAAATATATGAAACCATAAAATTTATCTCTTAATTTAAGTTCTAAGAATTTCAGTATAGCTTCATTTTACCCTTGGAGTAGAAACAGGGGGAAATTTTTCGCAAGCTATAATATATATATGTGTGTGTGTGTGTGTTTCTTTACTTTCATTTTAGTTATTTCAAACATGAATGATTAATTTAAATATTAAAAAGTAAACTCAAAAATGTGTAAAATAATGGGAAACGTCTTATTAGGCTGTGGATGAATCTCTAATTAAAAATATGATTAAATAATTCACGCTGGTGCAAGCGATGGAATAATAACTTTTAGAAGAAATATATTAACAGGTTCATTGTCTTGGAAACAGCAGTTCACAACAGCTTAGTAGTCTTATGTTATTGTCTTATCATTTCGAGCTTCTCCAGATCAGTTAATATTGCAATTATTTTAAAAATAAATTGTTCTAAATGCCTCTTTAATAATAGTTGGCGTTAAATAACTAATTTCTTCTTTTTTTTTTTTAAGCTATCAAAATGAACATCCCTTTTGAAAGTAATTGTTTTTAACTGAAAGAACTAGTAAAATGGCCGATTACAGAAAAACCATTAGTTTAAAAAAAAAAAAAAAACATATTGGGCGACGATAAAAAAATAGTATACTGAATTCTGAAAAGGTAATTGACGTTTGTAACTGAACATTCTGGAGGTGGAAAGACGCTAGCCGCTGTTGGTAGATATTGTTACCATGATGCTACTTCAGATTGCCCCTGTGCATAGAACTGCATAAAATCACATAGAGCCTTCTTTCGTTGTCCGTAAAACACGCAACTCCTATCCTAGCCTGTAGGTTCTTCGACTCATTTCCTCCCTTACACACTTTTTCTTCTCTACTAGTCATCAAGCGCTAGTTTTACATTTGAGCTGTGATATCTCAGCCTTTTCAATTATTAATCACTTTTGTTAAATGTGTAAAATTTAATTATTAAATCGTAAAACAACATATTTTTTTTAGTACATTTGCTTGTTTTACACTACGTAAATTCGATTTATCATAAAAATTAGCAAAAATAGGTTAGTTTCTTTTACTGAAATGTAATTATATACATTTATAGAAAATTATTAAGAAACAAACCAAGATCATGTTCAGTTTACTATTACTATGAAGCAAGTTATTGAATTACAAATTCATCGGGAAAGTTGAGGCATGGTGATTAGTATGATTAAAACAAGAATGGTGAAACCAAGCACACAATGTTAATATTGTAACGTTTTTATTTTGTTTGATTTATATACAACAATACAATTAAAATCAAATTAATAATAAAATAAAATAATAAATACAAAATCAAAATAAAATAATAATAAAATCAAATCAATACAATTAATCAAATGTATTTATATACATTTGATTTAAATAAAACAATAATAACATTACAATATTTCTTGTCAGCGTAAACATTATTAATTTTGTTTATAAATAACTGTTGGTGACGTTTCTGGTTTGCTATTATTTTAACTGGTAAGTTATTATACGTGTATTTTAGATAATGTTTTGTGTTTTGTTTTAACCCACCAAAATAAAGGGAAATTTATTTCAATTTTAACGCAATGTAATGCACATTGTGTAATATTTACATCACATTTTAATGGATATGTATTATATTACAAGTTTGAGTTGACAAGGTTAAAATATAGTTAAGTAGGGTGGTTGGTTATGTGATGACGTAAAAGCATTTTAGGGAAATTGAGCATGAGTATTTACAGGAAAATGCTGTATTACTATCTTTATTATTATTACCATCATATCTACAAAGAATAATTATTTGATTATACTTGTCCTAAACATATTTTATTTAAACAAATTACACTGAAATTTTGTGATTGTGATGTAATATATATTTTATAGTGACTTATTTTTTCGAAATAGTTTTATTTTTGGGGGAAGCTATAATCATTTGACTACTGTAATGCCTTTTTCCTTATTATTAAACTAGTAAGCTTAAAGTAACACTTTAAACCCTGTGATGTTGTACAGCTTATAAAAAAAAAATATATGTCAAAGGATATAAAAAGGATACACGCATGTGATCTTAATCCATCTAAAATTTTATACTAATGTCGTTAATTATTTAGGTTAATATTTAAAATTAAATAATTTTTTGAATTCAAGATATTTAAATTTATGCTTGACATTTTATTTTTATTGAATAGTTATTATTTTTCTAATCAGATAATCTATTTTCTGTGTACATTTGTTAACTATTTTGTTTTCTTTTAAATTTTTGATTAAACATTTTCCAACTTCTCTTAAAAAGACATAAAAAATAATAATAATATAAAAAATAATGTAAATTCAGTAAAACTAAAATCATTAATGAAAAAGTTGTTATAGAATGATAATTAAAATTTGATAATATAAATGAAAGTTTAATATTGTAAATAAAATTTAAATAAGGCGATTATTAAATTTAATGTAAGTAACAGTTTTATATAGTTAATTCTAACTTATATTCCTATAGCTCATTAACGTCTATTTGGAAACTTTCCTTATTTAAAATACTGTATCACATGGAAGGTAACTAACTCATACTGTTTTTTTTTTTTTTTCTATCAGAAGTTACTAACTTTTTCTATTGAAACTTAATAGAATATGTTTGTTAAATTGCAGTTTTTGTTTTTTTGTTATACTTTATAAGTTTATTTTATTATATTATTTTGTTTTACTTACTGAAACAGCATCACAGGATTTCTCTTTTTTTCTAAATTACGGAAAAAACGTTTTATAAAATTTTGTTATTTTTTAAGCTTTTTATAGATTTGTAGCATTCCTTTACCCATTACAAACAAATTTTATTTAATATTTCAGCTACATTATTTATCCTTATTTCACATTAAAAAAATTAACTATAACTTAGTTTATTGATGACGAAATAGATCTAATTATAATTTTTATGCCATTTTCAGTAGCAAAATAAGTGATTTATTAAATTATTAGAAAATTAATAGTTAAAAATTACAATTACAAGATTAATTAGTTAATATTTCATTTTTGACTGAGTATTTTAATTAGTTTTACTGTTTTTAAACATATATTTATCAATTTTCACTGTTTCAAGATTTCAATGGAACTTAGTTATCAAATTTTATATTTATTTTTAAAACATGTTCTAAAAAGGAAATTTGCTTTGATTAATTTTTTTAATGATGCTGTTTTACAAAATGTAACTATGACATTAAATTAATTTGTCTCCTACTGAAAAAAAAACAAATTCAAAGGATTTTTATATGGGGTTATCGTCACTGTCAGGCAACACCTGTAGAATCTGCAAATGAGAAGTACTTTGTTCAGGATTAAACTTGGATGATAACAATCTTTTCTGTCTTTCTTTCCTACATAAAAAGTGTTTTTCCAAATGTTAGTGAATTTTTTATTTCCTTGAACTAAAGCATTTTATTGTTTGTATCATTATTTTAAGGAGGGCAAATACATACTGTAATCGAGCAATATATAATATAAATATTGTTGAATATTTATTGAATAGTAAATATTGTTGAATAATAATATTCTTGAATCCTGTACCTTTTTTCACTGTTTAATGATAGATGATGTTTACGACATGTGAAAAAAAATTTTAATCCCTGATCAGATTCAAATTATAACCTTTTGGATGTATCACAAAGATGCGACTACTCTACCACAAACCTCAGAATATATATCTATACAATTATATGTTAATAGCAGAAATGATTTTTATGTTTGGAAGTTTTTTTTATATTATATAAGTTAAAGATATAATTATCAGTTTTCAGTTTTAATTATGGTTTTAAATTTTTTTGAGAAGAAATTAAATCCGCATAAAGTTTTTATTAAATAAATAAATGGGCTTATTGATTTCAGGCTATCACCAAAACAATTGCTTCACCATTTTTTATTTCATAATTTACTTTAATGTTGTACTGTATATAAATGTTCACTTACTTTGCTTTCAGTATGAATACAAATTTGATGTTGCCAGGCAGATATTTGTTAAAGTTTGTAAAATTTTTGAAACTATTATGATGTAAAATTCTTCATTAAAGATTCCTAGTAAAATTAATTTAAATGCGCAATGAGTTCAAATGAAAAAAGTATATATTGTTACATAAATATAAGCTCATAAATTAGAATTATTAATAAAAAATATTAAAAATAAAGCAAGCTATTTATCATTTTAGTATGAAAGTATACTTAATGATTTATTTTGTGTATAGTCATACCTTGAAAATAACTACAAATTTATGAAGTCACATTGAATTGTTTGAACCTATAAGACTGCAATTTTTTTTTTTGTTCTCCTTAACCATAAGTAATCATGTAGTAGTTAAAATGTATGCTGAAGAATAAAATGTGGTTTGTCCCTTTATATTGTTTTATCAGTTTTAGGATATATTTAGTGTAATTATTATTATTATTATTATTATTACTACTACTTCTTTGTTTGTCATTGTAGTAGAATAATAGATAAAGTTGAGTAATTTCTAGATGTAGAAATGGTTAACTAGATGTTGAATGGTTTCTTTGTAAGTTATATAAGTCTAGAAGCTTTTGTAATTTAGTAATTCTGAAGTTCTGTGCCTAATGGTCTGATTTTTTCATTAAATATAATAAATATGTTAAGCTCTTTAAAACAAAAATCAACTTATTAATTAATCAAATTGTCCATGTTCCTAAAAATCTTTCTCAAATGCAACAGAAGAGAAAGGTATGTATTTAATTTAACAAAATATTAACAATATCCTTATTGAATGTACATGTAAGGAATGACAGGATGGGGCCAAGTGCCCAGAAAGAAATCAGATGTAACCATAAAAATAAAAATAATTTACAAAATTACCCACTGTGTATAACAAAAAAAGAAAAATATAACTAATTTTCATTAAAAAAAAAGTAAAAAAAAATCTTTATTAACTTTAATTGTAGCATTATTTTATAAACTTATAATACAAAATTAATTTCTGTAACAATAACTGTAAATATATATTTTAAAAATTTTAACATTTCAAAAAGAGCATTACTTTAACAATAACCGCCAACAACCAATTTTTAATATTTCTATTAAATGACTTTACGTTGTTACAGTGCAGTGTAAAGTCTATTTAAATATTTCTATTGTTTATAATAATAACTTATTTATATCTATTTAGATTTCAAGACTTCGTTTATTAACTTGGACAAGGGTACTCATTACTTGGTGGTACTCATTTCAAAATTTTACCTTGTTATTACCTGTTCATTTCTGAGACATCCAATCACATGACTTCATCCAGGTTCCATACTTTTCTCTATATGTTTCATTCTTCTCACTTAATGCTACACGCTTGGTTCTTATTTCACAAATATAGAAGTTTGTATTACCTTACATAAAACATTTTTTTTTGCAATTTTTCTATCAGACTTTCTGATTTTTTTTTTAATAATATATTATTTCTCTTTTATTTGGTTTTTTTTTTATTTTAACATTCTGCTACATAAGTTTACTTGGTTTTTTTGTGTTGATAATTACTTTTTATAGCTTTAAAATTTATCTTGATACATGTATTAATTATTTAATGGTATGGAGATACATACCATTCAATACAATGGCATCTGTTAGCAAGATACAGAACAATGTAAATGAAAAATTACTGGAAAGTAGTTTTGAAAGAGCTACTGAACAATTTATTATGATGTTATTGATACTTTAAGAATAGAAAAATGTTTTAAGGTTGAAATAAATTGCGCGCGCGTGTGTGTGTCTATACATATAATAAAATGATAACTAGGGGTGCATGCATCATGCAAAAACTACAGGATAGGTTTTAATAAAATTTTATAGATTTACACCTTAGAGGCTTGGTCATTATCTCCAATTAGAATTATCACAGTATTCCTAGTGGGGGATACTAAAGATATTCAGTAAAGGAAAAGAAGTTTTAAATCTGTAAAAAAATTAAAAAGCACGACTCCACATATTAGCAAGTCCCGTTTCACCCAAAATGGGCGACTCATTTCGACCCACCAGCGCAACGTGCTCTCTTATTTTTCTTAGCCTTACATACCGAGCTGATAGGATTTGTTCAGAATGATACTGAGACGTACGTTTTCTAACAATTTTTAATCGCTCATTTCGCGAGGATGGAGATTCTTGTTTCATACTATCCTCCATCCAGCGAGCTTTTTCGATTTTCACGTTAAAACCTTTAACCGATTTGCTTACGTGATCGAACATACTGTCAAAAACTCATATGATTTTTAAACATAGGCTATATCCGGTAACGTAAGCATTCCAACGCGGGGTCATACATCTAAACTGGTTCAGCCGTTGTGATGCTACGGTGAAACAAACATACATACATTCTAAATACATTACACTCCTTTTTGAGCAGTTGTATAAAAATTAATCGTTTTACTTCATTATATCTCTATTACCATGGTAAAAGAAAAAATCTCTGAGTTCAGATCTATTCAATATTTTATTATCATTAATTTTTTTTCAGGGTTGGTTATACATTAATTTTATTTTCTTATTATTGAAGTAGCTGAATTTTTGTTTTGGTCTTCACCTCCTGGATTTCTACTTTTCTTTATAAACCGGGCACCTGATCTCGCAGAGTGATACCCATGAAAATTGACGCAGACAGTGGGATCTCTCTACGGATCATCCGGATGCAATGGGTCACCACGTACATAGATCTTTTGTCGAATAGCCGTGACGATTGTAGGTCGTTGACAGTTTCAACAAACAGTCCCGTATCAGTTTTTCTTGTATCTTTTATAGGTCATCCTACTTCTGTAATCCCTCGAGCTATAACGAAAGGACTAATTTACTAAACTCCCCATTTTTCTTCTTTATTACCAGATATTTTGACATCGCTTCGCTACCCTTCGGTTGAAACTTAGTTCGATCCGTCTTTTCAATAACACCGAACTCAACTTTCTTCCTTCGCTTCTATTACGAAGACAAAGGCCTTCCGAAAACGATAGTTTGTATGAGCACTCTCTGCCACAGAAATTGTAGAAGTAGATATTTCCATAAAAAAAAGTGACGCCAGTCAATATGGCGTCACTACAAGTTAAACAGAGAGGTGGTTGGGTATACCCTGGATCACTGATCTTGTCTGGGTTCCTCCCAGACCGTGGGAGTCAGCCAGGCCATGGGAGTCGTTTTGTGGGAGTCAGCCGTCTCCCACAAAATTAACCCGGGCCGGAGATCAGGTACTTCCTGACTCGCTATACCGACATCCTATGGCTTTCACGTAGCAGTAAGAGCTGCGATACCCTTACCTATGGGATATTCCCTGCCAGGAGCCGAAATGACTGACTCACGCTGAGCGGCGCAAGACTTCGGCGGAGCAACCTCACATCAGCGCCCAATGTCGGCAAAAACAGACCACGGTCGTGCCTCCCGCCCCCGCATCATGCAGCGAAACCAAGAAGCACAACTACGACCAGCTTGGACAGCTCGGGAGCGCCAATCCCGTACTCCACATGGAGCTTGTGAGCAATACCACTGCCTTGTTGACTGATGTAAATAAAAGTACAAAAGTACCATGTCGTTTCCCGCCCCGGATGTGTGGGTAGATTTAACTGCACGGACGCGAGGTTGGATTTTATTCAGAAAATTATTATTTCTTTTTCTTCGGGGTTACGGGCATCGAATAATTAGAGCATTATTCCTTTCCCCCCCCCCAAAAAAATGAAAAAAGATGCAAAAACTTTCCCACCCTGATATTAAGAATTAATAACTATTAAAACATCTTTGAAAATAAAATATATTAAAAACTTAGAAAATCTTGGTTTTAAAACATATTACGTTGTTAATCGCTTAGGTTTTCCCTAAGGCCATCCCTTCTCACTTCTTTTCTTCATCCTCCTAACGGTCTCCACCTCTGATTAACAGAGAGTCTGCGGCTTCGGACTATGCCATCACGTACTTTCTCGGATAAGGAAGGTCTGTTGAACGTTAATACACGCGAAGCAGAAAGAAAAACCATTTCTCCTCATTGTCAACCTTCGGCATTGAATCACACCTTGAATTGACAATTCCTCCACTATTCCATTTTCCGTTCAATTAAGAAAATCGCGGCTAAAAAAATTCCCTCTCGATGAATTAAAGTTGCTATGAGATTATACAAGCACGGGAAACTCACCGATCTTCTTCAACCCTTGAAGTTTTTGAGAATGACTATGATTCTGAAACTATTTTCAACGTTTTCGACGTACAGATCGTTAAAAGTCTTTCATATTTCCTTCACAGCACCACCAGATCAGCTTGTGATTACCCGGGCAATCAAGACTGAGCTGACTTTACCGAAATTACTATTCTCTCTCGTAACTACAAGATGTTTTGGTCTGGACGCATTATTGTTGAAAAAATCCTGACGACTTCCCAACTCCCAGATAAAATTTAATTTTATCTGTGCCCTTAATCCGTTTCCATTTCGCTTCTGGCGAATCGGCTGATTCTAAACGAGTGTATTTACGCGCACCCTCTACTACGTTTAGTTGATCGAAATTCTGTATGAATTTGGGCAATTTCTGCACTGATTCCAGGCACTAAAGCTTTCAGGCCTCCCATGCACGACATACATGGGCACCTTACCACATGGTTACTATCGCAAGGGGAATGCGGACAACAGAATGGTCTCTGTTAAACTTGTCATCACATCGACCCTGGCCGCCACGTTACCAGTTCTAAAAATGGTGTGAGTCTGTATCCAAAATCGTTTTGTAACAAACATGATCTACGGGTGATCAAGAAGTTTATAGTGCCCTGAAGATGGAAGCAGGTCGAGATTATTTTTACCAATAACAATGTCCGAAAAATACTTGGAGTCCCGTTAGCCAGCTATTTTTATTGTACTTATATACTTATATACAGCTGTTACCGCCCTGGACATAAAGCGTAGGTGGTATGTTCCACACGAGAGGATGTGTGTTCCGGATACCTCAGGGCATTACTTTTTTTTTTTTTTTACATTGTAAATAAATTTTTTTAATTAGATTAAATTAGCACATTTAGCAAACTTTTATGAGTTTTTTATTTGTCTCTCGAAATGAGGTTATCAAAAGTTAAAAAAATATTCCTTCTAGAAAGAGAAGTAACCTTTCTTACTATTCAGACTGCTATAAGAATGAGAATATTTCGGTCCCCTGAAACAGTTGAAGTGCGTGATTTCAGTTAGCTGCTGACCGAGAGCGTTGCACCCAGACTTGGAACTGTAGTTTTGTCTATAGCAGAAGTATATTAGAGCTTTTACGTCAAAAAATGAGGAAAACAGAGGAAAGAGAGCTTTTTAGGCTTTAATTGTTTTAATTAGTATTATTCTCACAATCATGAGGATAACAAACACTGTGGGATCCAGGGGACAGAGCCTCATGGCTAGATGGGAAGGGCGAGCGAAGCGAGCTCTGACCGCCTAATGTATGTATGTATATATATATGTTTAATACATTTTCTAACACATAAGCATGCAATAAAACTAATATGTTTTGTAACTTTAGATGTAGTGTATTTCTGATACTATATACTCGTATGTTTTCTTCTTTTATGTGTCATATTATTATTAATAATATAATACAGTGTTGTCTTAATGTTATTATGTAGAAATTCTGATTAAGCATGATTTGCTGACTATATAATATAATAAACTGTACTATTATTTATATAATATTCTTATGCATATGTTTGTAATAGTTAAAAATGTTTAGTAACCATATTAAAAGTGCATTAGAAGTAAATTATTTTTGCTTCTTATGTATTTTCTCATCTCTGTTAGTAGCTATTAACAAAACTGTATTTTTCAGAGAAGATGTAAGTTGCCATTTTGAATAATATTGAATTAAGAAAATTTGAATTGTGATAGAGGATTATTGGTTTGTTAAGAGTCATGGATATTTCAAATGCAATGGTGGGCATAGGCTGCTGAGTAGATTGTTCCTATTATATTGTGCTTTATATACATAACATCTTAGAAAATGCAGATATAACAGTTCTCTTAGCATTAAAACTGGTATATTGAAGTAATATTTTATTTCTGGGGAATTTTCGATTTTAATGATACCTCTTTTTAAGTTAATTAAATGTTATTTTTAAGTAAAAATAGAAAAGTAAATAAAAGTGAATGTCTAATGCATGGGTAAACGTTGCATGCCTTGCATGCTTATAAATGTAACCACTGTGTTTTTTTTAAATAATCTTCACTTTTACATTATATTAAAAAAATTAACTGGTTTATTTTATTTAAATCTCAATTAAATTCTTAATTTCATAGTATACAACAATTAATGTAAATTGAAAAAATTAACAATTTTAAAATACGAGATCTGTTCAAAAAATAACCACACATTTAATTAACATTGTTAATTTCGCCCCAACAGAGAATTTAGTGACGGGCAGTTGGCAGCATTGTGTTCCGCATAACCTCCTTTGTAACCACATGTTCTTGAATTCTTGATATCTCGTTTAGTTTTTCGTGTTATTGTTATTTGAGTGGAACTTGTTTACGTGTTAGTAGCGATTTTTGTAATATGCGTTTTTCAGGAACAACGATACAACGTAAAATTTTGCGTGAAACTGGGGAAAACTTTCACAGAAACGTTTAAATTTTTTAAATAAGCGTACGGAGTGATAATCTGGGTTGTACACAATATTACGAATGGTTTTCACGATTTAAACTTTTAAAAGCGAAGTCGACCAGGAAGGCCTTCGACTTCAACTGATGACACCCACGTTCAGAAAATCAATGATCTGGTGCGTTCAAATCGCCGGTTGACTGTCAGAGAACTTGCAGAAGAGGTTAGCATCTCAATTGGATCATACGATACCATTTTGACTGAAAAATTTAACATGCATCTAGTTGCAGTAAAGTTCGTTCCTCGTTTGATCACCGAACAGCAGAAAAAACATCAAGTGGATGTTAGTCGGCAACTTCTTGAACAAGCCAATGACAATGAAATATTCATGTAAAGTATCATAACGGGAGACAAAAACTAGGTTTACGGCTACGACATTAAGACAAAAGTTCAATCATCACAATGGATTGATAAAGGATCTCCACGCTCCAGAAAAGCACGTCAGTCTCCATCCAATGTCAAAGTGATACTCACTGTGTTTTTTTCGATTTTAATGGAATTATGCTTTTTGAATTCTTGCCTCAAAGTGAAATAGTGAGCCGTGCGTACTATCAAACCGTTCTACAAAGGTTACGTGAAAATCGGTTTTATGCCAAAAATCAGATGACTGTTTTCCCTTAGCCTCACTACTCGCCATACCTGGCCCCTTGCGATTTTTTTCTTATTTCCGAAATTAAAATCAGAGATGAAGGACACCGTTTTGAGACTATTCATGACATTAAAGCAAATTTATCACAGACCTTAAAGACCATTTCAAATAAAGCTATCCAGGACTGCTTCGAGAAGTGGAACACCGCTGGGAAAAGTGTGTGAATACGGTTGGGTTAAAGTTCGGTTATTTTCTGAACAGACCTCATATGGTAGAATATAACTCATTTAATAATTAATCTTTTAAAAAAATAATAATATTTCGTTATTTTATCATTTTCAGCATGTGATATGAATGTTCATAAACGATGCGAAGAAAGCGTGCCAAATTTATGTGGTTGTGATCATACCGAACGTAGAGGTCGTATTGAGTTAAAAATCACTTGTGTTGGTAGCAAACTTACAATTGAAGGTAAGGTTTTTAAGCTGTTAAAAAAAAATTGTTATTGCTAGTGTCTATAGTTGTAAGCACACTTATTGTAGTATAATTAGGAGCTTTTCATTTGGAAGGTTGACAGATCAAGAAAACTCAACTGTTATAGTTAAATTGCAATACTATCAGTTCTGTCTCCCTTTCAAAGATATATGAGTTTTATCAAAATAATCAGAGATTTTCATCACATACATTATTTAAATGAATATATTATATTTTCAGATTACTAATTTTAAACATTTATTTTTTGAGTCGCCATAGATATATTTTTAATATTAAAAAATTTGAAAAAGAGATCTTTAATTCAGCTGGAATTCGAAATCACGGCAGTTAAATAAGAAAGCAGCAACTACACATTATATTAAATTACCTGAAAAAAGTTTAATTTTTTTTTACAATTCGTTCTGAATTTTTTCTAGAAAATTACGAATACAGGACAAAATTTTTATTTCAAATACTTTAACATTTTTATTTCTCAGGAATAAAGCTAGCATAGCTATACAAAGGGGAAAGTATGGTGAACATGTCAAAAACGGGTATCGGGTTTTTTTTTCAAAAGTTTACGTTTTCGTACGTATGCACATTATTTATGTAAGTCGCACCGTTTTTGGTTTTATATCTCAGGACTGGCCAAACTGATTTTCTTCATATTTGGCTCAACTTTTATTATATGGAACGTTGATCAATTTAATTGTTTTTTCAAAGTTCATTAATCGGCGGAGTTGAGGAAAATCGCAAAAAAAACAATTTCAATTTTCTTCTGAGGCATTTAGAGAGAATTTTATTAAAGGAAATTTGTTACCTACAATTTATACAAAAATAATAAAAAAATTCTTATTCTAAAAAAATCAGCCATCCAAATTTGAAATGATTTTTTGTTATTTTGCGTCATCTCCCTTCAGTTTAAATACCTATCTACAATTTTTTGAAAGTTTATACTTCATATGTAGAAACACTCATTAAGAAATGTCTACAATTTTTTTAAATTAAGACCCCGGGCCTAAAATGCAGAAATGTTTTTTGAAAATTTTCTTTTTCTTATCCTGACTGTTATTGAATGGGTTATTACATTTAGAGAAAACTTTAAGCTAATTTGCTAAGCTTAACATATATATGAATATTTTTAGAAAAATGTAAAAATTTATTCCTCACCTATAAGAAATACATATTCTGTTTTTTGTATTTAGACTCAAGCTCTTTTAATTTTTATTATTAATTAATAGCCAGGAAATTCATGCAATTGTTTGCCCAGCTTTTTTATTTTAAAAATGTGAAATGAAAATTAAAGATATAAAAGATGGGACTAACTGCAATAAGATGTCAGAAGCATTATTCAATAATAGAATTCTGTTAAGCTAAAAAATAGGAAAAGATGTGAAGTTCAAGAAAAAATTATTGTCAAACCAGTATTGTTATATAACACAAATATATAACACATAATATATTTTCTAACTAATCTACAATATGGATTTTAATTTCTACTGCTGTATTTTTGAATAATATGCCGCCTTGGTTCAATACCTCTGTTAGGTTTAATTATTCTAAATATTTTATTATTCGCTGGTTCATTCAAACAAATAAAAGTCTTTATTTTGTTTATGATATAGATTATTTTTGTTATATACTTTGAACTTGTAATTTATATATTTAATTTATTATTATAGTAATAAACACATGATAAGTCTTTCAAGAATGGAATAAGACTTTCTAAACTAGTGTTCATTCATTTTTTAGGAGCAAGTTGGACTTAATCTACATGGAACTCTATAGACAATTCCATCTTCAACTGTATGCAAAAAAATGAAATCAAAACACATTCTCTCAAACTTAGTTTTTTATTTGATCATTTTCTACTACATGAACTTTCTCTTATATTTCAATATAAATTATATTTCTTACATACAGCTCTATGCCTGAACATATTTATATTGAGGCAATGTTTTCTGTAAACCATTTACTTACTAGATCTCAACGAAAAATATGTGATGAACAAAATATATAGGAACTTATTTTTAGATATTAAATAGTATTCTTAATAGTGTATCGTATCTTACAGAATTCATTCTCTAGAATTCGTTGCAGGATAAAAACAATATGTCTCGTATTAAAATGAGATCAATATAAACAAAAAGGAATCGATCAATTAACCCACATTGTTATTTGATTTACTTTTAATCAAAAACACAAAGGACTTTATCCATATTTGACTTGTCCTTAGTCTTTGACCGATCCAGTATGGTCAAAGTCACATGTATTTTCGATTGAGTAATGATGTGGGTTACTTAGTTAAATACAATCTTGGAACCTAAAAACATTTATACCAATCTAATAGAACAGCAATAGTAATCGTTGTACTTTTATTTATGCTCTTTAATTTCTTCAATGTTTAATACTGCTTACCTTGATTAGCTGCATTCTTTCGTCTCTTGTTGACGCGTTTCGAAACCACTCAATTGTCAATACTTATTGTATTGATATTTTGTATTTCCGTTAATTTAATTTTCATTTGTTATTTGCAGATTTTTAATGATAGCTAAGGTTTCATCCTTCAGAGAGGGTTGTAAATAGCATAATTTTTAAATATTAGATAAATCATCTCTATTATGTACTAAATCAATAAATATATTAAAATAGTGCTTCCACTCTAATACATTACTTCTAAATAAAGGTATATTAATTGGTTGTAATTGTGTTTGTTTATACTCTGTATTTGAACTAAATTTTGATTAGATGATGTTTGACTATTATTTATTAAATTTTGCAATTTGTACTCTAGTACAGAAGTCTTTTTTGACTTGTGTACGATCCAAAGCTAAAACCTCATCAAAATATTCCAATTCAATTTCTGATTGAATGGTATCATATTTGCTTTGCAATTCAAGACAATTTCTTATTTCAATTTTTAAGGTGGGAATATCACCTTGTGAAGGATCATAATTGTGAGTAAATGTGCCACTCCTAGTTATAGCGATCTTTACTAACCCCCTTTGTCTGATTAATTGTTTCCTATCCATAATAATAGTAATAACTTAAATTAACAATGTGAATTATTAACAAAGTAAATTAAATATGAAATGAATCAAATGTTATTAGATAAATGATGAGACAGTGTAAATTAAATGTAATAATAAATTAAAAAGATATTACGTAAATGATATTGTAGATCAAATTGCTGCAAGCCCTTTTATTGCGGTAATTTGTTGAACATTAAGAATTTTGAAAATTTTAGATTACATTCACAATTCTGAAAGATCAAGATGATGATTCTAAACAATTTCAGATTTTATCCGCAGTTCTGGAAAACTAAAAATGATGATTCTTCAAAGTTGCAGATTATACCCACAGCCAGATGACCAAAATGTTGAATAATATGCCACCTTGGTTCAGTACCTCGGTTAGGTTTAATTATTCTAAATATTTTATTATTTGCTGGTTCTTTCAAATAAATAAAAGTCTTTATTTCATTTGTAATATAAATTATTTTTATTATAATCTTTGAACTTGTAATTCATACATATAACATTATTGTATTAATTAATTATATAGTCATACTAAACACATGTTGATTGTTTGAAGAATAGAACAAGACTGACTAATAGAGCATTAGGCAAATTCATTTAATAAGAGTAACAAAAAAAGTGAGAATTTATAAAGAGTAAAAGAAAGAATGAAAATTTATAGAGTAAGAAAAAAGTGAAAAATTTTTATTTTTACAAATAAAAAAGGAGGAAATGAAACCTGAGTCTTAACTATAATTAAACTAATTATTTAATAAATTACCAAAACCAGTGAAAGTAAGTAGTATCTTACTTTAATTTGGAATAGCATATTCGGAGGTACCTGCATCTTCAGTTTCTTTTGTAATACCTACTTTTCAGTAAGAAGATAAATACAAGATATTTTAGCATATTATATTTAAACAGCCATATTAATTTTGATAATATTCAGATAAGATTAATTGAAAAATATTATATTATTCCTTTCATCATTCTGGTTGTTATTGCCAACTTTTTTTCTCTATTAATTTAAATAAGATTTTCTCTTTATATTCAGTTTTTAAATTCATAGATGTTTACAACAATAAATTCATAAACAAATTATAAAAAAAAAAATAATGTTTCAACTCTAATAAGTAAAGATAACATGAAAATAGCATTTTAAAAGTACAAATAGAATAACAGAGAATATAAAAAATGAAATGTATGGTAAAAATAAATACACTGTAGCATTTAGTTATCTAACTTTATTATAAAATAATACAATAATCAATAAGAATACAAATGACATTTATAAAACAAAATGTGATCAGTAGTGGTACATCTATATTGGAAAAACAAATATTTATAATACTGTTTAATAAATATATAATGAATGAGAGGATTTAAATGTAATCAGTCTAATGTAGCATACCATTTATATAAAAAATAAACACAATAATGGAAGAACACGTGACATTTAAATTAATTTTAGAAAAAAATACTATATATAAATATTAAAAGAAATATGAATTTATATAGAAAGAATATTTTATATGAATTGAATACTTTAAGTGGTCAATAACAATCAAACCAAAAGCAGTAATAGCAATTAAATTGACTCAAATAATAACTGCATTTGGGCCTTCACAAAGTTGACACGGCTATTTTAAATTATATGACAAAATCTTTGATAAGTACTACACAAAGAACTGTGGATGGACATACCTAAGAAAGTACTGTTCCTAAATTAAATTAAGGTAAGATATTTTTTAATTTTGTATTTTATAAACCACTTTTGTATTCTGCATTACATAATATTACATTAGTAAAAATTTTGGATCAGATTTCGTATTCGTAAATAAAACGTGTAACATTTTGATTTTTATTAGCTATTGATTAATTAAAATTACTTGTTAATTTGAAACAGTACTTAAAATATGACCAGTACTGTTATAAGAAAAGCATAATTTACTATGTGGCATGAGAACTCAGTTCTCACCTGTAGGGTTGCAAGGTGGAGGCCACCATCCATAAAAACTAATTAAATTATAAGATGAAAGAAGCAAAGCAAAGCCCACTCCATTTTTGAGTGCAGTCTATCTGCCTGCTCTTGACAACATGGATTACCATTATTAATATTCTAAACCTTAATTGGTGTCAAATTGAATATTCTGGTATTATATGTCATTGAGGGCTAATTTCTGTCCATGGTGTGAGAAACTTTGATCTGTTTTAGAACATAAATCCACAGCCAAATATACAACCATGTCGAATATTGCCCAAATTTAGTCCTTTCTTTAGAAAAGGTTCAGTCAGAGTATATAGTATGTATTTGAAATATATGCTATATTTATGAAGATAAAAGCATAAATTTACCTTTTAGTTAAAAAAAAAGAATAATAAAAATAATAAATAGCCAATCATTGATAAGTATGAAAATATCAGAAGTAACCAATATTTATTAGTTAGGTTAATTATGAAGATAATTAGCAGTTGTAACAGCTGTGTTCATGATGTTTCAAAACCAGACTTTTATTATCAATTTAAAAGTATAATTACTTATAATTGTATTTTAATTTCTTTGTAAATTAGTGTACTTTTGTCACTAAGTCACTATTATTGATACTATCTCAGAAATCTAAGTAAAAAAGTCAAACTGTCAAACTATAAAATCGGTATAGGAGATAGTTCAGTCTTAAAATAAAATAAAATTTTAAAATGTATTCCCAAGAATTTGCTTCACTGTTTTAGTAGTTTATTTATTTATCTGTATTAAATATCAGTTACTTACGCTGTTTAATTTTTCTCTTTCTCATATATTTACAGTGCGCCAGGGTAAAAACTTGATTCCAATGGATCCAAATGGTTTATCAGATCCATACGTAAAATTGAAATTAATTCCAGATTCTGATAATGTAAAGAAGAAAACAAAAACCATCCGTTCTTCACTCAATCCTGTGTGGAATGAGACACTCACATTGTGAGTATAAATTATTTATTTATTCATAATAATTATTTATTTATTTGTTCATTATTAATACAAGCTGATACCCAAATGCTCTTATTTACTTTTTAAGATGTGAGAAGAAATGATTTGTTGCAGTATGTGAAAAATGCCTATCTTGCAATGATTCGAATCCAGTACCTCTAGAATGAAAGACAGAGCTGCTATTGTGTACTTAATTCAGTCACTATTGTATGACTACCAATGTGGATTTTAATATTAAACATTTTTTTCTTACTTTCAAGTGAATCTGTTGAATTTTTTTTATATTACATATATATTATGAGTAAAATGAAAAATTTGTTTATTAAATGTCCTTAACACACTGCACCCACAGAAGCATGAATGTCTTCTTGCTCCCTAATAATGGTAACTGTCACTCACTAAGGTTGTTGGGAGTTATAAAAAAATGTTAGTTCCTAAAATTTTATAGTTACTTTGCTAGTTGTAGGAGGAATAAACTTTCCTAATTTTCTGCTTTCTCCTTCATATACTAATTGTTTCACTTGCCTCATAACCAATACCTCATTGTGAGGTGCTTCTCAGCAGTATTTTTACCATTATATTCTAATTTTTGCTGTTTTGTATCATTTTTTTTGTTAACTTTTATTTTCTTTCAAAACATTCTTTATATTCATTCATTAATGATGATTTTAAAAACACCTTTAAATATTCTTTTTTTTCAATTTTATAATGTCATTATTCAGTTATTTGAACCATTGAACTCCAGACAAAATACTTTCAAGTTTTTGATGAAACATGTAGCCTGTTTTATCACAACTTTATTTATTTTTTTTTTATATGAATTAAGGATCTATTAATTTGAGGCTAATGTAGCGAAAGTGCTTATAATAATACTAGTCAGAATGCAAATATCAGATCAAAATTGGCCCAGAAATTTGCTAGTTTATAAACATGCCGTACCATCAATTAAATTAAAATATAAATTTTTGGTATGCCATGAAATAATAAACAGAAACATTATTCTATGAAATACTCAAAATGTTTATAAAAACTGAGAGTTTTTATAAACTTTATAAAGTTTTTAGTCCTGAATACTAAAAATATACAAATTGTAGGTCTGGATACAGATAGTAGAAAACAAGAACAGTTCTAGAATATCAACTAAAACGAGTTTCTTTAATACTTCTGGAAAATTTTAGAAAAGGCTGAAAGAAATCAGTTTGATTCCACAAACAAGACACTAGGTTGATACAGATATCATAAGTAGAGCTTGATTGGTTTGCAAGATGCAGAGACATGTGTAGCGAGAAATTAAACAAGAAATACACAAAGAGACAGTAGCAGATGAAGGAAGCTGTCTATGAAATGATTATGAAGGAAAAGAAGATTAAAGAAGTCCCTTCTAGCTGTTAACGTACAAAGACCGAACTGATGATGAAGTTCGGTAATACTGAGATACAAAAATTGAATTTAAACTACAGTCAAGAGAGAAAATTATTCTAAACCCCTTCTATTTTTTCACATGCGAAACCTTGCTTTCTGTTCCAAATACACATGTTTTTCAAGAAGGCTCCATACCATAATACACAATGTGTATATTAATAATATCTTTCTGCATGCAATGAGTTAAAATAATTATTTATAAATTAATTATTGAATAGATAAAACAAAACTTTTATTATTAATTTTAAATGACTGTTTGTTTTTGTAGTGAATTAAAAAGTGAAGACAAAGATAGAAGATTGCTTATTGAAGTATGGGATTGGGATCGTACTTCACGGAATGATTTTATGGGTTCATTGTCTTTTGGTATATCTGAATTGATCAAATCACCAGTCGAAGGTTGGTTCAAATTATTAACTGAGGAGGAAGGTGAATTTTATAATGTACCCGTACCTGAAGAGGGTGCTGATCTTGCTCAGCTTAAATCGCAGATGAGGGTGAGCTGTTATTTGATATATATTATTTATTAATGTTATTTTGGATGATGTAAACTGTATATTTTACTAATGATTCAATTTTGAATAGAAGAACAAACCTTAATCTGGAATTTTTATTTTTCATATAATTTTATTCTTTACAATAATACAACTGTAATTTTCCAGGATTTAAAAAATTATAAATTAGAAAAAATGTATAAATACATGCTTTAATTGTACGTATGGCTTTCATCACGTTAGTTTTTTCAGTTTTTTTTTTATAATGTTTCCAGCTACAGTTATTATTCAATTTGTAAATCATATTTTATTACTTCATTTATCTGTCTTTTGTTGTAACTGTATTATTATTTATTTTTTTATTGTCTCTGATAAAACATAAAATTTTAGTTGAATATTATTATTTACCTTTTTAATTATTTCATGTTGATGTTTTATTATAATTTCCAGTTACATGTTTCTTATTACACTTTACATTACTTCTATAAAATGTTATGTTATAAAGTCAAAAAAAGGGAAAAACAGAGGTGGATATTTGTTCATTATTTATCATAACTTAGCCAGACAAGATTTGACTTAAAATTTCTTATAGAATCCATCCTTATCAACATTTTAGTCCAAAAAATTACAGTATAATCCCATTTATCTGGTACCTGTTAATAAGGAATTTCCAGATTATCTAGATTGATTTGGAATCAGGATATTTTAAATCCTAACTTTATTTATTTTTTACAAAACTTGTAAATCCTATTTCTTTTTGGTCCAATTTTTAAAATTTCAAGTTGGTACTATTGTAATACAAATTTATTTTTGTTCAAATTGGAAGATTTAAGTCTCGCATTTCTTCATCTATAGATTAATGACTATAAATTATAAACGAATATTTTCATTTATAATGTATTGTTCAAGATGCTGTAGCCAAAATAACATTTTGAATTGGCCCATTCAAAGAAATATGAGTGACTACATTGTAGGCTTATTCCCTATTCAGTTTTCTTCAAAATTTATCTTATTTTAAGTAGAGTTTGAATTTATGATTAATATGTTCATTAAGATTAACTTCAAATAAGTTCCTGTATTTGACAATTTATGTTTATTTTGATGTCGTTAGTTTATCCATTTCCAGATTTTATGTGATTTCATTTGAACAATGTCTGGTGTGAATAAACAGGATTATACTATTTACCATTAACAACATTAAAAAATATTATTCACTATTAGTAATAACCCAGCAATTGTATTTTAGGTTAGGTTCCAGTACAATTTATATAAATTATTACTGTATTTCTAATATAATAATAGAAAATTAATTGTTTTTAATTTTATCCTACCATTTTACCTTATATGATTATAATATTCATTTAACGTAAATATCTGGTGTAATAACATCTTATCTGCAAAAACATTTAATCAGGCATACAGAATACTTCGTTAATATATTTTATGTTGTTTTTATTTAACTCATTAATACAATTGTTTTTTATTGGACTATTCACTGTTGTAAGTATTCACTCATGTAAGTATTTGACCTGATGATGCTGCATTGTCAGTCCCCCATCAAAGTACATCCTTTCTAGCTATAAGATTATGAAATTTTTTTCTGTTTGACTTGAGAATATAATTGAAAGTGTGATGTGATAAATCAAGAATAAAAAATAAACTATACCATTCTCATTGTTTTTCAAATACAAAACTGGAAATGGTATTGTTATACCCACCTACTCAAGAGAAGACCAACTTGAAGATATAATTTTCTTTTTTCTCTTGGCTTTTATTGTAAACACTTGTACAGAAGATGTACATACTTGAATAAAAAGATGACCTTTAGTAAATAATACTTTAATGACTGAAAAAATTACAACTAGTTGAATGATACAGGATTGTTGCAACAGTTAACAGTTATTAATTGATAGAACACTGATTATCAATATGTTAGCGTGATATCTATATTGGAATTGTTGACAACATTTATTCATCAAGGATATTTCATTGATAAACAGATAACTACAATGCCTGAAGTGACAAATGCCTCACTAGTCAATATTTTTGTTATTCATATGAAGAAATGATGACTAAATCAATAAATGTGATGTGATAAATTAAGAGTAAAAGATAAACTGTACGACAAAGGAAATAAGTTACTTAAGGCAAAGTGAAAACCAACTTAAGTATTACTTAATTACCTAAATTCCCACTTTGATTGCAGTCCTAATTAAAACTACATTTTTCATTCTTCTCTTTTTACTTGGAGTCCCTAAAACAATATTATATTATTTATAGTTAATAGTTTTTTCTCAACATAGACACAGTATTTTTCTTAAATACCAATTAATTTTTATTTTATTCATTAACTTTTTACTGTTATTATATTTTACTATTAATACTTATTTCTTTTATTTTTTGAGTTTTGTTTTATATTTATATCTGATTTTGTTAATTAACTTATGCCTATGGGTTAATTGTAACTTATACTGATGGGTTTATAGTATTAAAGCCCAGATATAATTTCAGAATTTTTTTCTGAAAATAATTTTTGAGTATTATTTACAATTTTATTTAAATTACATAATTAAAAAATACACTTTTACTAATAAATTGTGAAAATTACAGTGTTTTATTTTATTAATATTTATTTTGTATTTTAAAATTAAACTAACAGTAATAATTTTATCAACTACTCACTGCATTAATTGCAATTTATTGTTGGTTTTGTTCAGATTTTTGTATTATGTTTTTATGATTTAAAAAGATTTTATTTTAATATTATTAAAATTGGATTTACTTAATTCTTATTTAAATTATATTATTTACTAAAATTTTCTAGGATATAATAACAAAATATGGTGGTGGATGTTTGTACAGTGTTTCTTTTTTTTACATATTCTTCTTGCGCCGATTGTTGCTACAGCATTTTTTCAAATATTGATGTTCAAATAAATAAATTCAATATTCATTCATTTTTGTGTTTTACAATCTTCTGAGTGATTTCTCTCTATGCTTGTCAGTGTTTTTTCTAGGTGTAATAAAATTTCACTTTAAATTGTCTTGCACTAACTTTAATCTTTTTTTTTTTCATTTATATATTTAAAATAAGAATTTTTGTATGTTTGATAAATTTTTATGTAAATTTAGCTATAATTTTTGTTCAGTGCAAGAATGTATATAGATGTTAAAGTGTATTTAAAAACTCTTAATGTAAAAATTAAATTCCATTGTAACATAAAGTTTATTATCTAATCTTTATTGAAATTCATTTTAATGTATATTTAAATTTTAATTTACATTACTATTATTCATTTTTATTTAAATTATTTGTTAATTTTTATTGTTAGCTTTTTTATGTTTATTTTGTTTACTTGTTTTTATTTATTCATTTTTACTGCACACTCACATACTAAAAAAATTCCATATCCATGTATGTGTTACCTTACACATGTATGCACATGTTTGCATACACAATATTCTATAACCCTTATCTTATAAATTCTACAGTTGGCCATTTTAATAGGGTATTTTGCTTTTATGGCAATTCACAAAGACTCTGACATTTCATTATTAAAAGTTCTGATTGCACTGATAATGAACACTATTTTTCTGTTATTCACTTCTTATATTCCAACAACACTCTTTTAAGAATAGCTTAAGATCTATTCTTCTTTTAAATATTATACAGATTAGACAATTTTATTATATACTGAATGGCTGGGATATTTATAGATATTTTTCTTAAAACTGTAGTTGAAAAAGCACAGATCTCTTGATGTAAATCCAATAATACATCAGAGAGTAATTTTTTAACCATATGTAATTGAAATGCACTGATGTCATAGTAGTATAATAATGAATTAGTAACAAATAATCTATCTCATCAGTTTCTAAGCATTTGTCCAAATGATATAATATATCTAATTAAAGTAAAATACTGTAGCAAACCACTTGGAGTATACTTTTTATTATTATTTTTTTTAAGTGATGTCTTACATATTAAATGAAATACCCTAAATAAGAATTTAAATTTTAATCCACCTAACTCAGCTATAACAATGTAACCATGTTAACTTGCAGTTGCTGCATTAAAAAGTTCATTTGTATATCTTAGAAATGCTTATTTTTCTTTAAGTACATGAGTTAAAAATATGGGATTTGTACTAGTCTCTTCTAAATATTAATAATCAAAATTAAATTTTGTGTTTTTGTATGAGCAACCAAACTTTTGGAATTTAAAGATGAAACATAACTAATAATAATATGAGCTAATTATAATTAATAGTTAGAATCATTATGGAATAGTCAGAATCCCATACTATAATATTATTATAATTTGCATTTTCGAACAAATTCATATTGTGAAAGTAGACATGTCAAAAAAATAGAGTAATCAGATATCGTTTGTTAATAAACATCGTAGTTATCTTTGTTGGTTTAATTATGTATTAATTTAATTTATCTATATTTATTTATACATCTCAAATGCATTAGTATGAAATAAAACTAAATGTATCAAGGTTTTATATATATATATATATATATATTTCAGGGGCTGAGATAATATGAAACCACACTGAAATGTGTACATAAAATTATAAATGTGTGTTATAAAATGGAAGCTGAAATTAATTTATTTTATTAATACTATTAATAATTATTATTAGTAATATTGTCATAATAATTATTCATTGCTATTGGTTTAGTTGCATTATTAGTTAAATACTAATTGTTAAAATAAACATTCTGATTTAATTTCCTAGGAACTGGTATTTGCATAAAAATGAAACTTTTATTTTCAGAATTCAGTTTTCAAAAGTATGTGCCAAACAATAGTCATGTATATACTCCCATGGCATATAAGACATTTGTGCTAATGAATTTAAATAAAATTAAACTGCTTCGAATATCTGGGTATATCTGAAATATCATGTAAATCATCACCAATTTATTGAAAAGTACAGTTGAACAAGATAAATTTTAAAAGTATTAAAAATTATCTTCTGTTAATGGAATTATTCATCCAAAGGTCTTTTGGAGCTAACTGTCAGCACCTTCCTCCTTGGAGTTTCTTGTACTATTAAAAATAAACTATAGTACTATTTTTAAAAACTACAAGTATAAAATACTGAAAGTACTCTTCCAAAGGGCCCCCTGTTGGATGATGTACCAACAAAGTTTCAAAAGCCCTTTGGAAGAATACATTTAGTATTTTATATTTGTAGTTTTTTAAAATAGTTTTAAATCTTTATCATGTTATCTCTGGTTTTTTTTTTTGTTGCTGTAAACATATATCCATTTTATGATTTTTTAAATGTTTTAAAAAGGTTTTATAGTCAGTTTTTTTTTAGGATAATAATGTTATAAAATAATTAATAATATAAATAAGTATTATAATTTTCACAAAAAAAAGAAAAACAAAATTCATGTAGCATGTATTTAATCACAGTTAATTTAATATTGATGTATTATTTTGTATTAACAATTGTCATCTTTGATGATTTCACATGTGTTTCTTTGTTGTATAATGATTAAACTATTATTTATATATATAGTAATTACTTAATTACTTATTTATTACTTTATGATATTCTTAATTGCTTTAAATTAATATTTTATATTGTTATTACATAAATTTACATCTACAATATTAAGAAATTCATCACAGTTGATTATAAACTTTTTTTTTATTAATAATAGTTTAATTTTTATATGAAATAGAAATTATAACATGTCTCCTCACCTACGATTGCTTGCTATTTCATAAATTATAATTATATTAATATAACTATTGATAAAGAAAAATTAATAAATTTTCTTAATTTATTAATAACTAATTGATGTGTGTAAATATGTTGTAATAAAGCAGTTCACTGCGCTTTATATTATGTAACACTCTCTCTCTCTCATTGTGCAGGGCTCGAAAATTCAGAATCGGCAGTTGGTGGGTTTACTTATCTCTCTATCTTATCATTTCAATCTATATTACATATTATACTTAAAAGTTTTATCACAAACCTCTCATTTATTCCTTTATACATTTTTTTATTAAGTGCACTTATTTACCTTTTTTTTATTTCCTTCTAAATAGTATTCATGGCTGATTGTGTTTACTACTATTTTTACTATCTAAGATTAAATTAATTTGTTAAATAAAAACCAAACTGAACAAACTTCTAGTAATAGGATGTTGTGATGATATAAATAATTGATTGTAAAAATGACAATATTTTTTCTCAATAACTTTGCATACAGAACTCAATGTTTTGTAACTCAGAGATCTTGATGTAAAACAAAAATAGTAAAACATTTTTTTCACTTTTGATAATAGAACATTTTTCAATAAATTTGATTTAGAGATCTTTTTTTCATATAAATATATTTTTTTTAATTACATTAAAATTTGTTTGAGCTAATAATTATTTTAACATTGTTTTGACTCTCATTTTAAATTATAATTAATCCTTTGCTCAGTACACTCTTAAATAATTTTTAGAAGGTCCTTTTATTTTAATTAAAATTTTATGATAATTAAAATCTTGTTAGTATTCTTGTAGTAAGCTCTTTCCATCAAGGTTAATGTCATAGCTGTCAAGGTCTTTCCTTCATGGCTACTGCAATAGTTACAAAATCAATAACTATAAAAGTGCAACATTAGCTGAAATGCTGGAAGTAACTTTTATTTCTAGTTGTGTAATTCCAGCGTTATCTTTGTCAACTAGTACATTACAGTTTTTCATTGAATTAGTTTAATATAAAAAAACTTTGTTCAGTTGATATTCATAGAAGTTTTCTTCTGTAAATAATACCTTAAACTGTTGGGTGGTTTCATTATATATATAAACTAAAAATGTAATAGCAATAATAATTCTTAATAATAAACTTGGAAAAAATAAAATCAATATTTTAAAAAATCTCCACAAAAAACTAATGTTTCTTGAATTCTTCTTTAAATATCAGTTTTTAGAAGTTTGTGCCAAATTAACAAACGCCTATCAACAATTTAGTAATCATTAATTTAGCTCAGATTTCAAGTTATTAACGTTTTAAGAAAACTGAAAAAAAAAGAGTTTTTAGTTTTCAGTCCAAGTTTTTTTAAAATTTTATTTTATATATGTCTATTGTATTTTTATTTATAATTTGGATATACCTTCAAAAACTTTGCTCTTTTGAAAAAGAAACTTTGCTCAATAAATGCAGAGGTGAGAAACCTGTCTCGTGGTAAAAATAAAAAAAAAGAATATAGAGAACTGATGTGATAAAAATGCTAATGAACATGAGTTAAGTTCTTTCTCTGGAAGGAAAGAATATGTTTTATTTTATCTCTCTAGGTTTTCCAACTAACTTACTTCAATTTTTACTTGAAAATATCTTGATTGTCAGTATAAATCAGATTTTATATTAAGATGCTATTTAATCCAATATTAAACAGATGATGACAAAAGAGTTAAAATATATTTAAATCATGTACATTAAATATTTATTTTTATTAAAAAATTTTCATTTAAGTTATATGAAAAAATTTAAAACATGATCACTACAGAAATTTCCTCATGACTTAAAAAAACAATAATCAACATTGTTCTATTTGACTGAGAGCAAAAATTGAACATTCTTTTAAAAAAGAAAAAAAGGATCAAATTGAGAACTTCCTCCTTCTAAAGATTTTAGTTAAAGTTTTTTCTATTTTTTTTATGGATATGTGAATTAGACTTTAAAACTTAAAACTCTGATTTAACTTAACTCTCTTCTAAGCCTAAAATTAGACTTAGAATTTAAAACACTATAGTAAAATGTACATTTTTAAAAATATTCCATCAGCTACCTTGATTCATTGAGTGCCAGGTTTTACTACTACTTCTAACTTACTTTTCATTACATTCCCACATTTTATAAATAATTTTGATTTTGCTAATACTATGTTAAAATATTTTACTGATTATCATTTGTCTAAATAAATAAATGTATGATATATTTTAAATATGCTTGATAATGAGGGGAAAAATTAAAACCACAAAAATGTCCAACTGGCATTATATATTATGTTTTTCGGGGACTTGTAAAACCCAAGTAAAAGTAACTGTACCTTTTTTGTACTTCTGCTTAATGCTAATAATGTTTATTAAAATAATTTATCTGAAAATCCTTTTTCTGTGTAGCCATGTTTTAGCTGTTATCATTCTGTTTTATTTAATTATCATTGGTAAAAACTTCTCATTGATTGGCACTAATCTCGACTAACTCATAAATTAGTTTACCTCTCTTTTATATATATATGAATGCAGCATACATTGTTTAATGGTAAAACTGATGAGTTCAAAAACAGTTTTTTGATTATTTCAATTTAGATTAATTCCTTGAATAAAAATTTGAATGAATTTAATTTTTATTTTAAATCACAGTTGATTTCTCATTGATAAAGTTTTACAAATTAGAGCTGCACCTCATTTTTTAGAAATAAGATAGACTTATCAGTCAAAACTGCTTTAGTTGTATTTAATATTTTCTCTCTCAAATTTTAGATTATTCAGGTTGCATTTAAAGGTTAATTAAACTTAAATTTTGTACTGTTTTACTTTCTCTAATATAATATTAATGTCCAAAGAGAAATACAAAATTGAAAGAAAGAAAACACAGAATTATCCTAAAGAGGAAAATAAAAACAAGGAACATAATTACACGAAAACGAAAAGTCTTGTATTTTGTTATTATCTTCAATCCTTTCAATTTTATTCAGGCTATGTTTAGAGATGTTGCTATCCCCAGGCACGTTTTTGAATCCTTCCAGTCATATCTGTTCGTCTCCTTTTTGAATGTCAGGCAAAAATTATATGCTTTAATTTCCTATAAACTAGCAGTGCACATTACTCACATAGTCCAAAATCTGTCTTTGTTACAGTTGAATTCATTAATGAATTAATTCATTTACATTCTAAATTAATATAAATTAATAAGTTGTCCTTAAAATAGGTTGGAAAAGCTATTTAATTACGCAATGAAAGTGATTAAGTTTAGCTCTGTAGTAATACAATTTATCCATTTCATATACAGTGAGTAACAAAGACTTGAGTAGTATAATTTACTTTTGATGAGTTTTATTTTATAATTCAGGACACTGTGATGAAAGTAATCAATTTTCAGCATGTTCACTGTCTCAACTATCCTCTTTTTTCTTAAAAGGAAACCTATACTAAGGTTTTATGGTATTAAAATCCTATTTCATGCAGCACACACCTACTAAGAGAAGTTATAAAATCAGCCCATCATAATTTTTAATGTGTCATTTTTTGGCACCATTTAAAAAAAGAATTTACTGAAAAAACTATTTATAATGTTTCTGAGTAAGCTAACTGAGAAAAAAAATCAATTTTAATGCTTTATTGAACTACAGCACAATAGATTTTACTATAAATAAATATACACTTTCAGCCATGTTAATAGATTGGATATAAATATGATTTTTAGCTAAATGTAACTGTTTTAGGACAACTACTTCAAAGCTATCAGCAAAAATTGATTCTGCTTCTGCATGATTTTCCTGTGCTTTATTAGGAAAAAGAGAAAATAATAACATTGCCTGCATAGTCTGCTTATAGTTATATTAGGCTTATATAGTTGCTTTGCTTTTTAGTTAATTAATTACTGTTCAGAGATTATTGATCATAATTTAATATTTTTTCAGGACAAAATAAATGCTTTTCTAAGAATTAAATGTACTGATTTTTGTAGTTTATATTTCTGTGTGACAATTGAGAATTAGAAATATATTTCTAGATGGGACTTCATTATCATTGTTATTATTATTGGTAAAATTAGTTGTGTATTGCTTTAAAGAACTTAATTTGGTATTAGTTTTCTGTTATTTCATTTATCTTTAACAGAAAATAGGTTAATCTACTGTACTTGATATTATTTCTTTTTTTTCAGCTAAATCTTTAACTTAATTCTATTATTGTTAGGTAAATGAATATATATTATTTCAAAACAATACTGTTATCTTGTTTTATATTTCTGAACTTCTATTTTTTATTTTTTTATTCAATATGCTTGTTTTTAAGTTATTCTTCTTAGGCTCACACCACATTAGGTAATTGATCAAGCCTACATATCAGTGTATTTTTTTTGGAAAGTATTGTGATAAGTGGTTAAAAGATATCATCTACTGTATGAAAAGACCATAGTTAAAACTATTCAATCCATTGCAGTGGTGACTAATTGCTTAGTGTAACAATTTTCTAGGAGGCTGACTATTAAAACTATGTAAGAATGGACAGGAAAAGTATGAAACAGAATTTTACTATTTATATGCTGGAGGAGGGGTTTAAAATAGTTTTATGAAATAATCATGTAGATATTTTTAGATTATCCACCTTTAAGTAACAATTAAATCAAATAAAACTTTTTGAACAATTTTCTAATTTTAAAATAAACAGAAAAGAACTGTGTAATGAACTTTAGCTAAACCATTATTAAAGTAGTTTCAAGATTGTTTCCTTTAATTCACTGTTTATCTACAAAGAGGATAATATCTATCAGGAATATAAAACAATGAAAGAATAGGAAATAAATTTCCTATGTTTAATTTTTTTATTAAGAGCCATTTTTTATGTAAGAAACTATTTGAAAAAAGGTTCTACACTATTGGATTGAAAAGGTGAAAAATTTCCTTGAATCCAAATTTTCTGGAGGTGCCTTATGTCAAATTCTAACAAGTACATTTTGCAAAATAGCCAAT